>NC_135215.1:10262553-10530554 GCF_052324685.1 Brachyhypopomus gauderio | reverse complement strand
AAACCCACATTTAATCACCCAATTCACTGGCTATTGAAGCTCAGTAATTACAGAACTCACAGTGAGAGTCATACTCAGTAACCTACAGCCACAGTGTGTGTGTGTGTGTGTGTGTGTGAATGTGAGAGTGTGTGTGTTACAGATGGAAGTTAGAAAATACTCTTACATTCAGAGTGTATTTTGTTCACAATTTCAGATGTATGTTTATGAGTATTTCAGTAAAAAGTTAGACACAGCTTGCGAGAAACGGACACAACTTGCGAGAAACAAAATACATAGTAAAACATTTGCACACTGACAGTCCTAGGCAGGGCACACTGACAAGGCAGAGCGTCATGTCTCCCACCCCAGCGCCATGCAGGACTATTGGAGAATTCTTAAATGAATATTATGTATTCAGACACAAAAACCCTTCCTGTGTGTACTGCTATCATGTACTGTGGAGTATGGAAGCATGAGATTTCAGACGTAGTGCTTGACACAGTAAGGGAAGGGGAGAGGGAGAGAGAGAGAGAGAGAGACAGGGAGAGAGAGAGACAGGGAGAGAAAGTGGGAGAGAGGGAGACAGAGACTGTGCACCTGCTGTGCCACTTTCACTTTGTGTAAGCGCCCTACATCTGTGTATGCTCGCACGCTTAGAGACAGTAATTCAGTGGGCGAGTCCGTTGTCACTATTGACAGTACCTCGCCCCCTGCTTCTTGCTTCATGATGCACTAGCCTTAGCAAGTCTGCCATGCTAAACTAACATCAGAAGATGGAGTAGAAGATGGCCTTCATTCTCTCTCACAAAAATGAATATGTATCAACACAGGTCTCTCCATGTTATAGAACTCGTCAAAAGACATTGCTATGATGTTATCTGTGTTACATCTCATTCTCCTTGAAAAAAAAAAACAATGAGCTATGACATTTAACATCACTACCCATGAGCACCAGGGAGAAGCTGGTTTAACCTCACTACCCATGAGCACCAGGGAGAGGCTGGTTTAACCTCACTACCCATGAGCACCAGGGAGAGGCTGGTTTAACCTCACTACCCATGAGCACCAGGGAGAGCCTGGTTTAACCTCACTACCCATGAGCACCAGGTAGAGTCTGGTTTAACCTCACTACCCATTAGCACCAGGGAGTGTCTGGTTTAACCTCACTACCCATGAGCACCAGGGAGTGTCTGGTTTAACCTTACTACCCAACCTTACTAACCAACACTCCAGACCACCTCCATTTCACTTGTTTGACAGGTTTCACAGTAAATATGGGAAAGACAAGGTTGCACTGCACAGCAGTTTAGACCCATCAGTTCACACCTGGGCTCGGGTTAGTGTATGATCTCACACAGGCTTGGGTTAGTGTATAATCTCACAAGGGTTCGGGTTAGTGCATGAATAGAATTAATGCTAAGCAAACAGAGGTTGAAGTGAATGAATCCTCTACATCGCTATAAACAAATGAAGAATAATTATGGGTAAAATGACAAAAGAATCTGGTTAGTTCCTCTGCAGAACATTACCTGCTGGAAACGGCATGGACGAGTTTCCCACAGTTCAGGCTATGGACCGAGGAGAAAGGAAAAAAAACTAAATACATTCATCTCAACTGAATGTGAAATCAATCAAAATGTCAAACATTCATGAAAAACTGAAATTTTTTACCCCACTGGTGAAATTAAGATGATGTTCCAAAAAAAAGAATAAACATCTTATGGAAATATTTGCTCATTTTACCCTCATATGTACACAAGCCACTACAGGGAGGATCCCAAATATCCTAATTACAGTTAAAACTACAGGGAGGATCCCAAATACCCTAATTACAGTTAAAACTACAGGGATGATCCCTAATACCCTAAAAGAAACTGATCTTAATGTATTTATGCAACCCCCCCCCCCCCCCCCCCCCTTTTTACAATACATTAAACGTTTAATTGGTAGACAGTTTAAACAACATGCTCATTCTCTCTCTCTCTCTCACGCGCACACACACACACACACACACACACACACACACACACACACACACACACACACCAGTAAAATACCTGCGCACCCCATTAGCAAGAGTTTAGTTCTTAGGTGCTGTCAGGACAAATGTGTGGTAAGGGCTAACCCAAACCCCTAACCCGAAACCTAAACCCTGTGTAACAGGCCAACTCGCCATGTGGACTATAGCAAGTTTATTGTTTATTGGAATATAGCCAGATTGATTAAAATCTATCAGTACTACTGATGTGGGTACTACTGATGTGGGTACTACTGATGTGGGTACTACTGACATGTGTAGATGTGTGTACTACTGATGTGTGCATTAATGTGTGTTAGTGATGGGATTTTCGGCTCTATTTTGAGATGCTGCTCTAATGGCTCTTCTTACTGTGGAGAGCCGGCTCTTTAGGCTCCCAAACGGCTCCCCATATGTATTATTTACATTATTCATTAAATTAATAGCTTAAACTTAATTTTATAACATTTTGTTTTATTATTGACATTGTTAAGCACTTGTGATGAGTAAAAATGCTGCATAACAATGCTTTATAAATAAAACTTTTATTATAACCAATTATTAAATTATCACAAAATAGCACCAAAATAGAACGCAATACAGCTTGGCCAATTGCCTGCCTGTTTCCACAAAAAAAGTGGAGATAACCTTTTTTCTCAGTGTTTTCCCACCACGTTATTAATTGAAAGCTGCGTGTGATTGTTCAGATGTGTGGAGCACACGCTTGACATGCGGGCAGTGGAGACATTCTTTGCAGTGTTCTCCGAAACGATATGTGGTAGTATAAAATATATAAAAGAAACACCCTTTAAAAACAGGGGAAGGAACATTTACCTGACAAATTTTAATGTTGCATTATGTTCCAGGTTTGAAAAGTGCTAAAGTAGGCTAAAGTACTTGAAATAATTTTTCAATTTTTCAATTATTATTATTATTATTTTTTAAGACATACTTGACATTGTATGTCTTTCAGGGCAGTCATGGCCTGGTGGTTAGGGAACTGGTCTTGTGACCGAAGGGTCATGGGTTCGATTCCCAGACCTGAGGACATGACTGAGGTGCCCCTGAGCAAGGCCCTTAACCCTCAATTGCTCACTTGTATAAAAATGTAGGTCGCTCTGGATAAGAGCATCTGCCAAATGCCGTAAATGTCAAATGCTTGAAAATGTAATTGTATTTCGTTTCACAACAAATAACTATCTAACTGAATCGATGTGATAAAAAAGCGAATTATTTCGTATCAGTTCGAGTATATGTATAAATATTTAACTTAATTAAGTTTAAGGTGCTGGGAAATATTGAAAATGGACCTTGAAAATGGCGTACAAGTGCTTGAATTCCACCTTGTATAGGTGTATGAACCCTGCATTCATAACTTTGTTCATTGCGCTGGCAGAAGCAGAGCAATACACGCAAGGAGAGGCAGAGACAGCGAGGCACCGAAGGACAAATAAAAACGACATTGGAAAAGAAACTGGATAAGCGCATAAGCGCAACGACAAGGAGGTGGAGAGACAGCGAGATACCAAAGGAAAAAAACGGCTTCCAAATAGGATCCTAAAACGACTCCTATTGCGGAGCCGGTTCCAATCGTTCAATTCAAAGAGCCGGCTCTTAGAGCCGGATCGTTCGCGAACGACACATCACTAATGTGTGTAGATGTGTGTAGTACTGATGTATGTAGATATGTGTACTACTAATGAGTGTACTGCTGATGAGTGTAGATGTGTGTACTACTGATGTGTGTAGATGTGGGTATTACTGATGGATGTATTTCTGATGTGTGTAGATGTGTGTACTACTGATGTGTGTAGATGTGGGTATTACTGATGGGTGTACTTCTGATGTGTGTAGATGTGTGTACTACTGATGTGTGTAGATGTGGGTATTACTGATGGGTGTACTTCTGATGTGTGTAGATGTGTGTACTACTGATGTGTGTAGATGTGGGTATTACTGATGGGTGTACTTCTGATGTGTGTAGATGTGTTTACTACTGATGTGTGTAGATATGGGTATTACTGATGGGTGTACTTCTGATGTGTGTAGATGTGTGTACTACTGATGTGTGTAGATGTGGGTATTACTGATGGGTGTACTTCTGATGTGTGTAGATGTGTGTACTACTGATGTGTGTAGATGTGGGTATTACTGATGGGTGTACTTCTGATGTGTGTAGATGTGTGTACTACTGATGTGTGTAGATGTGGGTATTACTGATGGGTGTACTTCTGATGTGTGTAGATGTGTGTACTACTGATGTGTGTAGATGTGGGTATTACTGATGGGTGTACTTCTGATGTGTATAGATGTGTGTACTACTGATGTGTGTAGATGTGGGTATTACTGATGGGTGTACTTCTGATGTGTATAGATGTGTGTACTACTGATGTCTGTAGATGTGGTGTCGCCTAGTTCCAATAGAATTGAGACCCACGGGTGCCTTGGGTTAAATTCAGTTATAGGAAAATTCAAATAGTATCTCCTAAGATTTTAACTAATATTCAAACCTTGCATCCACTTATATCTAAAAGCAAGTTTAGCGGTATGCAGTAACAAAATAATGTTAGGAGACTTTAACATACATTTTGAGAAGGCTGAGGATCCGCTGAAAAGGGCCTTGACTTTAATATTGAACTCGCCATCATACCCTCGATTTAATTTTAACGCTGGATATCGACGTAGATAACATAAATAAGTATTCCACTGTGCCTAGAAAGATAGCCTTATTGAATACAAAAGTGTACTCACTAAAGCACGCTCAGCATACTTAGCCTCATTGATCGAGAACAATAAAAACAATCCTAGATTTCTCTTCAGTACTATTTCTAAACTTGTGAAAAATCAAGCAGGTGCTGAACTCAGATTCCAGAAAACCTAACTAGTAGTGTCTTCATGGATTTCTTTGATAATAAAATAGAGAATATTAGACTAAATATAAAATGTTTTATAGGTAATCCAACTGGTCTCTCATCTGGTTTGGTTGATATTGAACTATATTTTACACAAGAAGAAACGCTTGAAGCTTTTCATCCACTCCCACAATCAGAATTTGAGAAAATAATTTAATTGTTAAATTGTACTACTTGCTGTCACGCTACAGCCCTGGGCCCCTCCCCTTGGGGGTGTGTTTACATAGTCCGCGTCCGCAGGGTTGCAACTACATACTTTCTGAGGTGTATGCAAACATACTATTGGCGCCCCTCACACTCCACCCCCCACCCCCACCAACTCGGCAAATAATTTTCTGGCATCGATTTGGCGCCCCCTCTAGTGCAGCGCCCCTATGCGTCGCATACGCTGCATACCCCCTTTTTGCGCCAATGCGCGTCCGTGTATGTACAAGCAGGGGTGTGGTTGTGTGTGTGTGTTCACCCGTGTCATTTGTCTAACGTGTTTCACGCGGTGCTCATTAGTTGAAACATATAAAGTGTGTGTGTAACATTTTGTGCTCGTCTTTGTTAGAGTCAGTCACCTGTATGTGTTCCTGTTTAATGTGTGCTATCGCGCTAATCACAGAACAAAATGTAATGTTGGTGTTTTTCGAGTTCCACTCATCGTTACACTTGCACATCGACTCAATTCCCTCAAAATTACTCTGAGATATTACCAGTTGTGATCGATCCTCTTCTAATGATAGTTAACTCATCCATTACCATAGGTCACATGCCCCAATCCTGTACACCTCTGATCAAGAAACCAAACCTTTATTCAACTGTACTATCTATTTCAAACCTATCATTTATTTCCAAGATCATAAAAAAGCTGCGGCCCAACAATTATGCTTATATCTGCATAATTTGATATTATATGCAATATTTGAAAAGTTCCAATCAGGCCCGACCACAGTACTGAAACAGCTCCAGTTAAAGTAACCAATGATCTCCTTCTTGCCTCAGATCAAAGCTATGTATCTCTATTAGTGCTTCTCAATCTTAGTGCAGCTTTCAACACAATGGATGAATGAATATTCAATTTATATAGCACTTTTGAAGATACCCAAGGTCACTTTACAACTTTAACACAGTTACAAGTGTTACATGACCAATCACACTCCGGTGAGAAGCAGCAGCCAATCACACACAGCGTACTCTCTACCGGAATTCACAGCCCCCTGGGGGACTGAATGGGGTGCAGGAAGGGGAGAGAAGACAGACCCTAGTGACAGAGCACCATCCACCACTGGGCATACAAGCACACACACATTCATGCACAGACACTCAAGACAGCTGTTTTTTATTGAACATGGTTTACAGTCAGGGACTGCCAATTTACCTAACCTCCATGTTTTTGGACTGCGGGAGGAAACCAGAGACCCTGGAGGAAACCCACGCAGAAATGGGGAGAACATGGAAACTCCACTCAGATAGGGACTTGAATCCAAGACCCCAGTGATGAGGCAAACTTGCTAACCACCAAGCCACTGCCTTGCACCAAAATAGATAGAGCTCACAAAGATCACAGGATCCTGCTAGAAAGGTTAGAAAACAGGGTTGGAATCTCAGGTAGAGCCCTTTCATGGTTTAATTCCTACTTAACCGATCGCTATCAGATTGTAGAGCTTGATAATACTCCCTCCAATCACACAAAAGTGAAATATGGAGTCCCGCAAGGCTCCATCTTAGGACCACTATTATTTACATTATATATGGTACCATTGGGAATAGATATAAGCAAACATGGTATCAACTTTCACTGCTATGCAACTGCTATACACCCAACTTTACATATCAGGCAGACCTAATGACAAATACAGATTAGAGAAAACTGAGATGTTAAATGCTGGATGTCGCAAAACTTCTTCCACCTTAATGGTGACAAAATGGAGGTTCTCCTTCTGGGCTCAAAGAACAGAAAAAAACATCTAATGCGAAACTTATTTCCTATTATGAACCCCCACGTCTACTAAGATCACAGGATGCTGGCTTCTTATTAGTTCCAATAATTAATAAGGTAACAGCAGGGTAACAGTAGGGGGAAGAGCCTTTTCTTATAAGGCCCCCCAGCTATGGAATAACCTTCCAGAATGTGTCCGGGACTCTGACACAGTCTCAATCTGTAAGTCTAGGTTGAAAACTTACTTATGTAGTTTTTAGCATTTGGTAGTTAATATGCCCCCTTAGATAAATGTTACAGATCCAGGGATTTGTGGGCAAAGGGCTTTATGGTAAACTGGGGTGCTGGTGCTGTCGTCATGTCACTGCATGTGATCACTCAAGTTTGTTGACAATGAAGTGGATGGCTAGGCTGTAATAATTGAATGTCGAACTTGCTGCCACACTCCACCAAGAAGTCTAAGACTCTTAAGAATAAGAATTACATAGAGAACACGTGTATATAAATACAGACAACAATAAGAATTACTTTTCATTCCCATCACTTCTTTGTTTATGTATCTCTTTAATTATTGTTGTCATGGTGACTGGCAGCGTCTAGAGGAGGATGGGTTCCCCTCCCGAGTCTTGGTTCCTCTCGAGGTTTCTTCCTCATGCTCTTAGGGAGTTTTTCCTTGCCACTGTCGCCTTTGGCTAGCTCACTGGGGGCTTGGATTCGGACACTTGTAAAGCTGCTTTGTGACAACAACTGCTGTAAAATTCAATATAAATACATTTTGATTTGATGTGTGTACCTCTGACATGTGTAGATGTGTGTACTACTGATGTGTGTACTACTGAGCTGTGTAGATGTGTGTACCTCTGACATGTGTAGATGTGTGTACTACTGAGCTGTGTAGATGGGTGTACTACTTATGTACAGATTTCTAAAACCTGCACATTTTTATTACCTGAATACACCACACTATGCAACTACTTAACTCATTAAGTAATGACCTCAAAGTCATTATCCAAAAAAATTTATTTTAAAACTTAAAACATTTTAAATCATTCAAAGGATCCTTCAAAGCAACCTTTAGCTTTGCTGACAGTTCAAGCCTGTCTTGGTGTTTTGCTTCATGAGGGACCTCAGGACATCTTCTCAGACATCTGGATGAAGCCACAAAGACACCAATCCCTGGCTGGCTAAGGAAGTACATCTACTTGTAGAGTGACAGTGGCTATATTTTTTAATTAATTTGTTTCAATTTTAAAAATCAATGTCATTTATGTGTGGGCTAAAAAAGACCAACAAAATCAGACATTCAGAGCAGTTTCTCCCATCATATAGCTGGTGTGGAAACTAAGAAAGAAAGTTTCTCATCATCTAATTCTTACATTTTCAGTCACTTCTAAATGGCGTCATAATATGTATGTAGTCAGACATGAATATAGGACTAACCCTAACCCTAAAACCTAGTTTACCAGGGATGAAACCATTGCACTAAATTCACAAATAAAAACTGCCTTGTGGTGTTAATGGCCTTGTGGTGTTTTTACAAAGCTATTTTATATGGAAACAAAATCTTTTTACAAAGATAAATAACTCACTGTTCGTTGACGACGAAGATGCAGTTGTCTTGTGAGGGCGCGGCAGAGACGGGGTGCTTACAGGTCACCTTACGCTCATTATGGCTGAGAAACAGAGGGAGAGAGATGGACAGAGAGAGGAGAGAGATAAATGGACAGAGAGGAGAGAGACTTTTAAATATCTCTTATGTTTTGTGCATGTATATCACTGAACGCGTTTGTCAACTTGTGTTAGTTCACACATTACAACACATTGCTTAATAACAGTTAAACTCAAAACTTAAATCTGTGAAAGAATCCTCATTGTCTACCTCAGTACTGCTTGCTTAGCTGTGAATTTTACCAGGCACAGTGAAAAACATCTCACCTGAGATAACATCCATACAGACACCCTCTCTCATTAACACTACACCTACACACATTCAACTCTACACTCGTTCACACACCCTGAATGAATGGAGGTGCTGAACTTCATGGCTCTATCTGCCACACCCTAAGCCCTAATCCTAACCCTAATCCCAACCCTAACACCTAATCCTAACACAAATAAGTTTGCATGGGTGTATTGTCTTACCCTTAATTGTAACAGGTAAAATGAAACTAAAATGAAGAGGCTTAATTACCTATAAACTAATTATATTATCTATAAACCACTACCGTCTTTTCATTTGAAATGTTTTTGCATCATTGATGCAGCAATGAAATGCCATCTATATTTTCAGTATGCTGCGTTCGGTATTGTGTGTCTGTGTCTATTGTTATGTGTGTGTGTTTGCATGTGTTGACAGTGTATGTGTAAGGATGATACGTAACTGCTGTGAATAAAGAAAAGAAATGTTAAAGGCACTTTGTTCTTGGCACATGGTTCTTAAAGAAGCTTTAACACAAACCATGATCAGTGGTAAAGTAAACAGCTATGACAATGACATCTCTTTACAATACACGCATGCACGTGTGCACACACACACACACACACACACACACACACACACACACACACACACACACACACAGCCTTTACATTACTTTTCAAAGAATGAGAGACTTTTGCAAGAAAGTGAGTGGGAGAAGAGTCAGAGGAGAAGGAGGAGAGAAACTGTAGAACCCTTAGCAAAGATTTGAAGAAACGGATGAAGCTCATGGCAGTTCTGAGTGGAGCCTGTCTGAAAAACAGAATGTTCTCAGCAAAATGGTCTGACTTTTGATGATTTTAAATATTTTGAATATCTGCCAAACATTTTTGAGATGCTTTGAACACAATACAACACCGAGTTAGGATTTATGCAGTAACTTAGTGTTATGAAGAAATAGTGAAGTGAAGATGTACATCTCCCTCAGAGTCATGCAGACATAGAGGAGGATCAAGGTTCCTTTGTGTGGAAAGACCTCACTGAACCTGTGGGAGTGGAAACTAAAACTGGACCTTAATTTTATTCTTGCAGTCCATCCGAGGGCTTAAGTCACTGTTTGACTACAGGTTTGTTTCTCCAAATGCAGTCCAGGGTTACACTGATGACATCTTGATTTCATATAGAGATGAAGTGTCATGTTATAAATTCAGCAGCTCCAGTGTTTTATGGGAGGAGAGGAGGAATTGAGGTGGTGTAGAAATAAGACTCTTCAGCCTCTGGCATTCTGCATCTTGGTCCAGCCAATCAGTGTGTATCCCAGATACGAGCTTCACAGGAGCCTTTAGTCTCCATTTTAGAGTTGCAGGAAAATGGAAATAACCAGTGGAAACTACAGCTCATGAGTTCATATCCAGAAATTACAGCTCAGGAGTTCATATCCAGAAATTACAGCTCATGAGTTCATATCCAGAAACTACAGCTCATGAGTTCATAACCAGAATTTCCTGCATCACCTCTGCTTGTTGTTATGAAGCTGCAGCCAATAAGAAAGACTGCACTGGCTAAAATCCAACATTTATTTTAAAATGTGCACATACCACAAAATGTCCTACATGAAAAGCATAGTGGAACTGTTCAGGTAGTGCGGTAGTGTGTAGTGCAGTCGTGTGTAATGCGGTTTTTAGTGTGATAGTGTGTAGTACAGTAGTATGTAGTACAGTAGTGCGGTAGTGTGTTGTGTAGTATGGTATTGCGGTAGTGTTGTAGAGCAGTAGTGTGTACTGCGGTAGTGTGTAGTGCTGTAGTACTGTAGTGTGTAATGCGGTAGTGTGCTTTGTGCTTCAGGAATAAGGAACTTTTTTTTAAAGATTAGTTTAGATTTAGTTACTAAAAGCATTTTTTGCTGTTTTCACTCTTAAGAAATAAAAACGTTTTTAACGTTTTTAATTTAGTTTCAAATATCGTGAAAAAATGTAATTGTGAATCCAGTATTGTGAAGTATATTGAATTTGGAATAGCCATGCAACAAAAACTACTGCTTCGGAAAGTTCAGGATTTAAATGTCAGCTTATTGTGTTGGTGTTAGGCAAGGCTAAGGCAGTTATATTCCGCCACCATGGGAAACATATTTGGAAAACACACTGCTTCCTGGACATCTGAACGGTAACATCTATAAAAGGAGCTGTATGTAACGTTAACCAGAAGCAGGGGTGACGCAATTGCAAATAAATGAGTATTTATTAAAAGGAGAGTGACAAAACACAAGATACAGATACAAGATACAGATTGGAATAATACTAAACAACGAAGGGCTAATACTACAGAACGGGACTACGAGACAACTAGGAAAAAGCAACACACATGGGAACATTACTACAACACACGCTACATGAACTTAAATGGGAGAAACATAATGTAACAAGGGGAGTTACGACTAACGGAAAATCGAGAAACGAGTGACTAAACAGACCATGGAGGAACATAACTAAATGAGACTACAGAGAAACATGACCAGCGTAAAACACAACGAAAGGGAAACTAACAATACCATACGAACTTTCACTAGGACAGACTACGCAGAGCGGGGAGGTAGGGCAATGAGGAGAAAACATATACTACAAAGGAAATAGGAGACAAGACAGACGGGACAAGGGAGGAGGGTGGAGCTGGACGTGACACTGTATATCATGTAGCACATATTCAAAATTGGTTTAGAATGTACAGTATAATCAAATAAAATACCCTCAAATTGAGAGATAGAGACATCAACTGTGGTCAGGGGTCTGGAGTTTAGGGGGTTCAATTCTTGGGTGATTAGCCTTAGGTTAAATTTAGGGTTAGCATATATGTGCAAATACATCTTGAGACATCACAAATCAATATTTGGCAGACTAAGTACAATTTTCAATCACAACTTTCATGCATCTTGGCATGTTCTACACCAGTTCATCATATTGCTTGTTAAAAAAAGATTTGCTTCCCGTTAGAATGTTAGAATCTGTACAAATGTGTGAGAATGTTATAGAAACACAAGAAATGTATAAGAATGTGTACAAATGTGTAAGAATGTGTTAGAATGTGTCAAAATGTGTTGCGTTATGAATGTGTAGGAATGTGTTATGAATGTGTAAGAACGTGTTTTGAATATGTTAGAATGTGTTAGATTGTGTTATGAATGTGTAAGAATGTATAGGAATGTTAGAATGTTATAAATTTGTTATGCATGTATGACAATGTGTTAGAGCTCAACATGAATGGCATAGAATGACTGCCATGACATGCTGATTTAAGAAAAAATTTGGAGTGGTCTGTTCATTTTTTCCAGAGATGTGTACATGTGTGTGTGTGTGTGTGTGTGTGTGTGTGTGTGTGTGTGTGTGTGTGTGTGTTTTTTGCACAAGTGGGGCTCTATTGGCATTCAACTCTTAAGTCTTATAAGCAGTCACCCCATGGCAACTAAAACAAGTAATTATATGATGTGACAGAGCAGCTAAATATAAAATGTTTTATATTCTTTAAAAGGTTTAACTGGAGACAAACAAGATTTTGCATTCAACCTTCAAGTGGCATTTGCGAGGTGGAGGCGTGGGAACAATGACGGCTTCCCCGTGGGTACACTGCCCTTCAGAGCACCTCTGGGAGTCCGGCCCATTCTCCAGGGCTACACCAGACCTAACCACATGAGCCGTGTCACTGCTGCACGATCTTAAAGGCATCTACCCAGTGCCCTGGCGAGGGCCGTTTGATATCAGAAAGATCAAACTACAGCAGCCCGTGAGTCACGTGCTGTGGCAGGCGGACGCAGCTCTGTGGACCCCTCACCTGCTGTAGCCTCCTTCACCAAGTGGGTTTTATGTAGGCAGAGAAATGTCAGGTTAACATTGTGATCAACATGATCAACCTAACAATTAATTCAAACTACAAATTTGCAGTTTAAGACTATCTCAAAGTTGACAACCCACCCACTAACACAGGAGCCGAAAATGTACTCACTAATACAGTTAATTTATTTCAAAAAGTTAATTTTAATTCAGTAATTCAATACAAAAAGTGAAATGCATATATGATATTAAGTTACCGTTTTGTCCATACCCCAAATGAAAATAGTCCACATTTTCCCATCTGTGCAGTGAGAACACACACACACACACACACACACACACACACACACACACACTAGTGATCACTAGGGGGCTGTGGTATACACACACACATACACACACTAGTAATCACTAGGGGGCTGTGGTGCACACATGCCGAGAGAGGTGAGCAACCCAAGCCCGGCACCATGGCCTAGGGCCTAGGAATCAAACCCACAACCTTCAGGTCATAAGACCGGTTCCTTAACCAAATTCTCTATGGAGTTTAAGTCAGGCAAGTTTGCTGGCCACCAATCAAGCACAGTAATACTGTGGTTACTAAACCAGGTATTGGTACTTTTGGCAATGTGGACTGGTGCCAAGTCCTGCTGGAACATGAAATTTCCATCTCCAAAAAACTTGTCAGCAGAGGGAAGCATGAAGTGCTCTAAAATTTCCTGGAAGACAGCTGTGCTGACTTTGGTCTTGATATAACACAGTGGACCTATAACACAGTGAACCTACACCAGCAGATGACATGGCTCGCCAAACCATCACTGATTGTGGAAACTTCAGGCTGGACCTCAAGGAGCTTGGATTGTGTGCCTCTCCACTCTTCCCCAGACTCTGGGACCTTGATTTTCAAATGAAATGCAAAATTTACTTTCATCTGAAAACAACACCTTGGACCACTGAGCAACAATCCAATTCTTTTTCTCCTTGGCAGAGGTAAGATGCTTCTGGCTTTGTCTCTTGGTCATGAGTGACTTGACACAAGGAATGCGACAGTTGTAGCCCAAATCTTGGATATATCTGTGTGTGGTGGCTTTCGAAGCACTGACTCCAGCAGCAGTCCACTCCTTGTGAATCTCTTTTCTTGACAATCTTCTTAAGGTTGCTTGTGCACCTTTTTCTACCACACTTTTCCCTTCCACTCAACTTTCCATTAATATGCTTGGATAAAGCACTCTGTGAAGAGCCAGCTTCTTTAGCAATGGCCTTTTGTGGTTTACACTCCTTGTGGAGTGTGTCAATGCCTTCTGGACATCTGTCAAGTCAGCAGTCTTCCCCCAGGAAGCCTTTGCAGGTGTTCTGTGTTATTTATTCTAATTTTCCGAAATAATGACTTTTGGATTTTCATTGACTGTAAGATCACTCTGTTTTTCATGCATCTATATGTGTTTTACTTTTTGTATTGAATTACTGAAATAAACAAACTTTTGAGGATTTTCTAATTTATTGAGATGCACCTATAGAATATTTAATTATATTATAAAATTCAACAAATTCTGCAACATCTGTATACAATGGGTTTTTAATTAGGACAAGTAGGCTAGTGTTAGAGAACCTGTGATGAATCACAGGTGCAATGACATCACGTGTCTTTAAACTATGATAGCTGATAGCAGAAATCTGTGAAGACTCTGTGTTAGAACAGGTCTCAGACAGGTGCACCCAAGTGATTTAAACAAGTAGTTCACAGTATATAAATACAGTTAAACACCAATTAAATACAAGTCTGGAGATTGTCTGCTATTAGTAACATTAGAGGTCCATGTGCACTATCTACTGAAAGGCTGAAGCTCTTTTTCATTGTTCAGAAGTTCAATCTGCTGCACAATCAAAACTTAATTTATTTTAAATTACAACATTATATGCTGAGGATTTGTGAGTTACTAAGAAGTTCACAGCAAAAAATACAGAATCTACCAAGAAGAATATGGAAAAACTCCCTCTGTATCTGGAGTTAGTGGGTGGCAGGCTCAGTATCACCATGGAAGAGGATTAGGAGGAAACTGTGACAGAACCTCTGAGAAGTTTGAGGGTCAAACAGAGTGTGTGAGAGTCCCAGTCCCATCACACCTTCTCCATCCACCCACTTCTGTGAACTTGTCAATGAGGTTGAAAAAAACATGATTCAGAATGACTAATATCCCACCAAAGCTACATCAAACCAAGCACCACAAACTCCATTTTAACGCACCTACAAATATCATCTTACACCCCTTCTCAAAGCACTTTCTATATGCTAGTTCCAAACTACATATACAAACAGTTGTCAGTTCAACCTCCAACCTTCAACATTTCTCCAATAAGACAGCAAGAAAAGAACCTTCAGAAATGCAGTGAAATTAGTGTGTGGGTGTTACTAGTAGTAATGCCAGCAGATGGCTGATGTCTCAGTTGTGTTGATAATGGTAAGGCAAGGATGCTGCAGAAAACCCAGAAAATTAACTTTGAGTGACAAGAAAAACACACAAGAACAGAAATGAAAGGACAATGTAAGCTTGTGCCATCATCATTGCTGGTGTCTACTACTTCTACTTCTAACTTGGCTAGATGCAGCTCTGGGTCCTTCTTCATCCCCTCATCCAACACTCTGTCATCACATGAACTCTTCATCACACCATGGCTCACCATGATCTCGCAGAGTATGACTCTTGCTGTGTGATAGAAGGGGACATTCCCACTTTGATCAACAGACACCGAGACCCAATCTCCATTAGTCAAAGGCTCCAGGTCAGAGGTGGCTCAGGTCATGTGATATACTGTCCAAAAGGCAGGGGGTATAAAGTGCTACCACATAATACCTTGCTCCCCGTAAAGGAATCATATTTCTATGCTTTTTAAAAAAGATTTGAGCTAGATTGACCTGCCATGAAAAGAGATCCAATTATTTTACCCCAGTAATGAGCCTAAGAGGATGATGAAATGTAATTCTGAAAGAATCTCTCTACGGCAACAGGAGAATAAACACAAATGCCTGCCACAGAACATGCTGTCACGGCTGTATATTTTAGCGGTTGGCTCAGGATTCATTAGGATGGCAGCATCACAATGCATCCGACAGCTAAATGAGAATTCTCTAGCTAACTGGTGCATAGACACAATGCACATGAGAGCTCCATCATGACCAGTGTGGAGGTGCTGGTGGGGGTGGGGGGCTGTGATGCACAGCACATTAGAAAAGCACAGAGTGGGAAAGAAAAACGCAAAACACAAATGTCTGCGAAAAGCAGCACGACCTCGAACAGACTCAGAATTTCATTCGTATGCAATGACATCACAGGCTTCTGTAAATGACATCACAGATGTGCATTATTCTCTGTAATTGAGCACAGATGTCATCGGCCTTACTGAGTCAGACGCTACACAGAATAACCAAACACTTCTGCATCCTCTTCATTTTACAGCTTATGTGCGAAGACAAGAGAGAGAAATGGCGGAGCATGTTTTATTCTCACTCATTTTAAATCTTATATGTTCTACATTCCAAAATGCCAATACAACAACACTCAGTAACGGTGCAACAGTGCTGAAGAGAAAATTAATTGTATTCTGTCAGAACTATAGCAAAACCTGGTATGATAATAAAATTTAGCAAAGACATTTTGTTGGAATGAAACCAAATATTACATCCTATAAAACACCTTCAGGAGGTTAAATCTGGTTACCTAGAGACCTTAAAGCATCTCAAAAATTTAAAATTAGAACAACATGGTAAATGTAAATTAAATTTCAACAACTTGCAAATAACGGATTAAATTCCTTGAAAAGACCTAAAAAAGAGTTAAAGGAGGAAAGAGTAAAGCGTGCTGCGTCCTGCCTTGTAACAGGCTCAGACCAGCGTCTCCACGACGCTCCTAACTCACACAGAGAATCTGCATTAGCTGGATATTTACATCTTTTGTGAAATGAAAGTTTGAATTCCAAGTAGATGGATTCTTGCAGAAAGCCCCTGTCTGTGGAATACAGAATCCGGTCACTGCAGGCTGTAGCCTGCTGACAGAGCAGCAACACAGTCCACTTCTGCCGTCAGACTTTTCGACTTTTCAACTTTTCAACACAAGAAAATACAAAATCCTGAAACAACAATTCATATGCAAACATCAGGTACAAGTACACTGACACAGGTGAACATGGAGAGGGAAAGAGAGAGGGGGAGAGAGAGAGAGAGAGAGAGAGAGAGAGAGAGAGAGATAAATAAACCACAGAGAGCACTCATTATCTCAATGCGCCATTTCACGCAAACAGCGAACAGTAGGCTATATAACAGTACTTTTATATTAAGCATTCACATCCGAAATGAAATCATTATTCGCAAACTGAACCAAACTAAGTACCACCGCCGCATCGATTAGCAAACCTGTACAATGTACCCTGCTCCATCGCAAACACCGGAAACCGAAAATAAAGACATCACCCTTAAAATAACGTCGACGACTGCAGACGGCGTGCGGTACATGAGCGGACGGGAAACCGGCGCTAGTAACAGCGGATCGGCTCACACTAAGACATCTCGGCGTGTTGCTGCGATGGGTTATCCATCAGGATTACTGGAACCTTGCAGGTAACACGTAGCAAAAACAGAGAGTGTGCCGTGTGGGCTCTCGCAGCTCCTGTCCTCCGGAGCGGGACTGATTCCCTCGCCTGCGTCCCCCAGTCTTCGGCGCTTACATCACAGTCCCATCTCACTATCTGTCCTCACACACCAGCAGCGCCTGATCTGAAATAAGCAATAGCGCCATGATGCTCCCAGCGCACCTCGGCAACAAACGTAGCAACACATTCAACCTCTCACACACTCATTATATATGCAATAATACAAATAACACCAAATTATAATAATACTAATCATACTACTACTGAGAATAATAATAATGTCATTAATAATTACACACGCGCGCACACACTCAGTGTAATCAATGTTCTTCGTGTATTCGATGTTAGATGTAGGACACCAAATGTTGCTGTTGACAGATGGACAGATGACAGCGTCTCTACGAGCTGAAGACACCGCAAGTGTCCTCTTTGGGGGTCGTCTTTATGAACGCTCGTTTACAAGGAGCTTTTATCACCAGCCATTAAGACAAACCTGATTCATGTCATACAAAAATGTAAATGTGCACAGTAAAACGTGTAAAATTGTGTGTGTTTTCCAGTAATCACACAAGGATTTACATTCGTTAATCCAGATATCTCTATGATCAAACAAAACCAAAACAATGTGTGCTAGGAGTTTCAAACTAATTGTTAAAAAACACTACACTGAATTAAATGTAGCTACACTTGCATCAGCCATTTTGACCACCTAACTGTGGATGTTAGTAGAAGTGAAGGTTAGCCTTGTATGAGTAGGTAGAGGGTAACGATGATTTACACCACCTCACTGTGATATCTGTAGACAGCCCTACTGTTTCTGGTGGGGTAGGGGTACAGCTGTAGAATATAGGCTATTTGAGAAGCGTTACACAGATCAAACTGACTTGCATTTGTTGACTGGCTGTTATTACTTGGAGGCGTTTTAGTTCTTGCAGAAATCTCAGAAGCTTTTATATCACATCTGCTGCAGTTCAAATGACTGAAAAAGAGGCATACTTATAATATCTGAAAACATGATCACGCATGAGCAACTACTGTACACACCAGCAGGAGAGAGGGAGGGAGGGGGAGAGAGAGAGAGAGAGAGAGGGTGAGAGGGAACGAGACAGGTAGAGACACCTGGCAGTGCCTGTGGTTGTGAGTGTTTGAGCATTGATTGTCTGTGGATGGTGAAGTGGACCGGCGCCTGACTCGCCCAGTCAAGCCACTGCTAAATGAACCATGCACCAACATAACAGCAGGAGCTGAGCTACCCCTTCAACGCAGGACACACAGTTCTGTTATGTGTGTGCGCTCGGAGCCAGACTGGGCTCCGTCACACCTTCTACACACCTGCCATGTTCGGGAATGCAAATGGATTGTTGGGTGTATGTTACCAGGGTGACCAGTGAAGGACAGAGAATTTCATGTATTTCTTTTTAAGAAAGGAGGAAGAGGAAGAGGTCAGGCAGACAATAAAGAGCTCGGTTAAAGAGGAGCTAACTGTACTATAGAACATCATCTTTGTTTTAAATTAGACACAGGTTAATAGAACATAAGATGTCAACACAACTGAATGGCAATCACAAGTGTAATTAAATATATTTACATTAAAAAAAACTTTAAAGTAAATGTGTGTTTTCCACATGGCTCATTTCCAGACAGTTCAATTCAGGTTCTCTTGCTGAGCAGAACAATGGAGGGACCCATTCAGTCCACAGTCCACTCCCACACAGGGAGGCACAGTCCACTCCCACACAGGGAGGCACAGTCCAGTCCCACACAGGGAGGCACAGTCCAGTCCCACACAGGGAGGCACAGTCCACTCCCACACAGGGAGGCACAGTCCACTCCCACACAGGGAGGCACAGTCCGCTCCCACACAGGGAGGCACAGTCCGCTCACACACAGGGAGGCACAGTCCGCTCACACACAGGGAGGCACAGTCCACTCCCACACAGGGAGGCACAGTCCACTCCCACACAGGGAGGCACAGTCCACTCCCACACAGGGAGGCACAGTCCGCTCACACACAGGGAGGCACAGTCCGCTCACACACAGGGAGGCACAGTCCGCTCACACACAGGGAGGCACAGTCCACTCCCACACAGGGAGGCACAGTCCGCTCACACACAGGGAGGCACAGTCCGCTCACACACAGGGAGGCACAGTCCACTCCCACACAGGGAGGCACAGTCCGCTCACACACAGGGAGGCACAGTCCGCTCACACACAGGGAGGCACAGTCCGCTCACACACAGGAAGGCACAGTCCACTCCCACACAGGGAGGCACAGTCCGCTCACACACAGGGAGGCACAGTCCGCTCACACACAGGGAGGCACAGTCCGCTCACACACAGGGAGGCACAGTCCACTCCCACACAGGGAGGCACAGTCCGCTCACACACAGGGAGGCACAGTCCGCTCACACACAGGGAGGCACAGTCCGCTCACACACAGGGAGGCACAGTCCGCTCACACACAGGGAGGCACAGTCCGCTCACACACAGGAAGGCACAGTCCACTCCCACACAGGGAGGCACAGTCCACTCCCACACAGGGAGGCACAGTCCACTCCCACACAGGGAGGCACAGTCCACTCCCACACAGGGAGGCACAGTCCACTCCCACACAGGGAGGCACAGTCCGCTCCCACACAGGGAGGCACAATCAGCTCACACACAGGGAGGCACAGTCCACTCCCACACAGGGAGGCACAGTCCGCTCCCACACAGGGAGGCACAGTCCGCTCCCACACAGGGAGGCACAGTCCGCTCACACACAGGGAGGCACAGTCCGCTCACACACAGGGAGGCACAGTCCACTCCCACACAGGGACGCATAGTCCACTCCCACACAGGGAGGCATAGTCCACTCCCACACAGGGAGGCATAGTCCACTCCCACACAGGGAGGCACAGTCCACTCCCACACAGGGAGGCACAGTCCGCTCCCACACAGGGAGGCACAATCAGCTCACACACAGGGAGGCACAGTCCACTCCCACACAGGGAGGCACAGTCCGCTCCCACACAGGGAGGCACAGTCCGCTCACACACAGGGAGGCACAGTCCGCTCACACACAGGGAGGCACAGTCCACTCCCACACAGGGACGCATAGTCCACTCCCACACAGGGAGGCATAGTCCACTCCCACACAGGGAGGCATAGTCCACTCCCACACAGGGAGGCACAGTCCGCTCACACACAGGGAGGCACAGTCCACTCCCACACAGGGAGGCACGGTCCGCACACACAGGGAGGCACGGTCCGCTCACACACAGGGAGGCACAGTCCACTCCCACACAGGGAGGCACAGTCCACTCACACACAGGGAGGCACAGTCCACTCA
The DNA here is from genome assembly GCF_052324685.1 of Brachyhypopomus gauderio. Lineage (NCBI taxonomy): Eukaryota > Metazoa > Chordata > Actinopteri > Gymnotiformes > Hypopomidae > Brachyhypopomus > Brachyhypopomus gauderio. Next base: position 10,510,008 of record NC_135215.1, on the reverse strand, counting down.
CACACAGGGAGGCACAGTCCACTCTCACACAGGGAGGCATAGTCCGCTCCCACACAGGGAGGCACAATCAGCTCACACACAGGGAGACACAGTCCACTCCCACACAGGGAGGCACAGTCCGCTCCCACACAGGGAGGCACAGTCAGCTCACACACAGGGAGACACAGTCCGCTCACACACAGGGAGGCACAGTCAGATCTAACGTCTGCAGAGAATATGACAGGTGTAACAGGTCTAGAGGGAATATGACTAGTTATATAAAGTCTAGCTGTTTTAAGTAATATTTTTATAAGTGGACTCTTTTATTTTGACAGCACAGGTCTGTTGGTTTTATGTTACTATATAAAAAACAATTAAAATGTGAATTTGCTAAACCGTACTGTACTCAGACCCGATGACCAGCACCACAGTGTTCTGGACAAAATGAGCATAACCCCAGGGCAGGGGCAGCAGGCATGGGCAACATACAGCTTACATGAAGGCTATGACGCATTTAAATGTGCACTGTTGAAAAACTACTGCATGTAATGATCAGGTGAGAATGCTCCTCCCTCCTCCCTGCACTGACTTTCTTAAGTTTGTCCCAGTAATGTAAATGAGGGTTTGAGGACATCAGCAGCGTGAAGCATCCCATAATTATCTGACGTGCAGGATTCATCATGTGCTGGGATGGAGACTTCCTCTGAGCAGTCTGATTCAGATCTTACATAAGGTGACCTCCTCTGACATGATTAGAATTTAAGTAGGGCTTCAGGGCACAGTCAATCATTCATGCTTCTAAAAGCTGTGTGTGTGTGTGTGTGTGTGTGTGTGTGTGTGTGTGTGTGTGTGTGTAAGTAGAGTTTGTTGTCACAGCCAAGAGGCATGAAACAGTTAATCTGATACAAAACACATGACATAGCTCTTCTCTCTCCTCTCCTCCATCTTCTCATTCTCTCCTCTCCTCCATCCTCTCCTTCTCTCCTCCCATTTTCCCTCCTCATTCCAGTGGTGACCCTGCACAAGTCACACACCCTCCCACATGCGTTGTATCCATTGAGGCACATACATTATGGCACAGCATTCATCCTTTATACATCAGCTGTGGGCAGGAAATACCTTATAAGAATGATATAAATAATGTAATACACTCAAGCCTTGGAAATTTAAACATAATGAGTTCTCATGGTGTGAATCCACTTTAAATTTACACATTCATAAAACTCTGGTAAGCAAAAGACCAATCAGTGCAGAGCCTCATTTGCATATCTGACAGACCGTGAACACTGATTGTATGGGCTCCAGCATAAATGCATCTTAATCTCAATCATAGTCCTAAGGAAGTTTAAAACCCTGATACAAAATATTCTTATGGCATTTCTTGGTCGGTCAGCCTGCCACTGTCTGGCCAGAGAAGGGAATGAAATGCAGTGCTACAGCAGGTTCCAGATCAAAGAGTGAAGGCGTCTCGCTGATCAAAGCCTTCATAATGGCGCTGCTGCTGATCTAACGGACCTCCTTTGTTCTAGAGGTGAATAAAGCAGACTCACTCTCATTTAATCAGACATCAAGATTTGGCTGTTTGCCTTTTAATCATGCGCAGTAATATCACTGCTGTTATGAGAGAAGTTATGTGGAGCAATCCTGTGTGCACAGAGCCCAGGAATATAAAAAATTCCCTATTGATGGATGATTGTGTTAGCGTTAGGACAGATGAGTGTAGACTGCAAAGGTACTGGGTAAAAGCCACACACACACACACACACACACACACACACACACACACACACACACACACACACACACACACACACAACACACACACACACACACACACATACTCACACACACACACACACACACACACACACACACACACACACACACACACACACACACACACACACACACACACACACACACACACACACACACACACACACATACTCACACACAGTAACTAGCCCCACTCCTAGTTCCATGAGTGATTATAAACATGATTAGGATCAGAAGCACCAACAGTGAAGCATTCTTCTAGCTATGTGTGTGTGTATCTGTTTATCTGTCTGTCTTTTCTCTCTGCTTGAGCAGACATACCGATCAGCTCTGTGTGTGTGTATGTGTGTGTGTGTGTGTGTGTGTGTGTGTGTGTGTGTGCGCGTGTGCGTGTGTGTACTGGCCTTTACTGACTGCTGGAGGCCATGGCAGAGCCCTGTAGAACTAACTGGGTCAGAGACTGATGGTGCTGCCAGGGTGAACACAACCCAAAAAACAAAACAGAGGAACTGAGGAACAGAGGGAAGAATCCAGTAGCCCTCCTACATACTTAGGATTCAATACGAGAACACACCAAGATATTCTCATCTTTTATGTGCTGTCCAGGGAGTAAGGCAAGGATCAATACCTCCTTCCTGAATGCTGGAGTAGACATGAAGGCACAATGTGGAGTGGAGCTACAAATACACAGAAGAGGCACATGAGTTCCCTGCAGAGGTCAGCACAGGTCAAGCCCAGACCTGGAACTCCGGAGTTGTGGACTAGAGTCAGACTTCTAAGCTGAGACGAACGGAGCTTAATTTGTTAATTTGTTAAATAAACTCGACCCATTTGTGTGCCCCGGAAGTTACTGTTTATTCTTCGTGGTCTTCATTTGACTGCGGTAAAGTTGGTTTCACGTTCGCATATTCGGAATTCTTTCTTCAATAATAAGTGCCAAAATGTGCAAATTCTCATTTCTGGCAAACAAAAGAAATACCTACAACTTTGTTTACGCCAGGAATATATATATTTTAAGTTGTAGACAACGTTTAAAATGTACTATTGTGACTGCTACAACGTCTAAGGCACCGTCTATAATTTACATTAACGCAGTTAACACGGACGCAAGTGGCGGTTGTAAAGGCCCCAGAGCACTGCGCACTCAACCTACAACTCAGATATGAGTATTTCTACCTCTTATCTATTTGTGGTGGTAAGTTTTTATAAGAAATCTTATAATTTCAATAGCTTTTAAAGGGTCCATCAGAACAGCACCAGACAAGTTGTATTACATTAAGCCCATGATGACCAGCAACCTACAACTCAGATATGGATATTTCTACCTCTTACCTAATAGTGTTGGTGAGTTTTTATCTAATTATTTCAATAGCTTTTCAAAATATTCTAATTTTATGAATAGCACCTGTAAATACCCATGTCCAAGATGTAGGTTGTTGTTACACTTTGTGTAATACAACTTCTTAGGTGGTCTTCTAATGGACCATTTAAAAGCCATTGAAATAATAAGGCAACAACTGACTACCACAAATTAGTGCAAGGCACAAATACCCATGTAAGAGTTGTAGGTTGTTGTTTAGGATGCACTTAATATATAACTACTTGTTTTTCTTCCCCATGACTGTGTAGCATATAGAACTAGACTGAGAGACCAGTTTTAGTTCATTAGCTATTTAATATTGTCTTCAATATTGAACCTTTTCACAATATTAAAATTTTCTGAAATATATCAGTCTACGTGCAATGAATGAGTATAATATACAAGTTTCACCTTTTGAATAGAATTACTGAAATAAATAATATACCAATATCTGTGTAACGTTGTGGGAGTCAGGGTCACAGAGTCACAATCGCCATAAAGAGCTGGCACCTACTTTAACGGAGCTAGTCTCCTCTACTCCTCTACTGACCAAGTCAAAAGGATCTAGTGTGTCGGCGTGTGTCAAACCCTAGACGTCAGATTGGCTACCATGTATGTCAATCAAAATACAACCGTCAGTGCAGATGGAACAAAAGCCTAGTCATTCATCCACTACTTTTTAATGTCATGCGATCTACCCACACTTCCTTCGCGATCGACCGGTAGATCGCGAACGACTTAATGGGCACCCCTGGCTTAGACCCACCCAGACACAACCTAGACCTGCCCAGTCCCTGCCCAGACACTGCTTAGACCCACCCAGACACAGCCTAGACCCACTCAGACCCTGCCTAGACCTGCGCAGACATTGCCTGCTCCCTCCACTGGGTCAATGTCAAATGTTTGAGTTAAACACCATCACTACAACACAACCAAGCAGAAACTAAATGAATCTGCAAGGCTCTGCTGGTTGTATATCTAAGCCCCAAGAAATGTAGAACCTTCAAGCTGAACACTTTCAATGGGTTTGTTAGCCCAACATCTCCTAGCAGGCTAAAGATAAAACATGCTGGATTTTATTTTGGTACCTACTTCACCTTTTCAGTCACTCGTTCCCTACAGGTGTCTCCTTTACCTGTTCACTCGTTCACTACAGGTGTCAAAAGTTCAATAACTGGCTTCTTCTCTCACCAACAAGGGTTTTTAAACAAATGTTAGTGAGAGTGAGGATTGTAAAATAACAGTAGCCTAATGTGGAATAAGAAACCAGGGAAAAACGCTTACCTGTTCATATGAAGACGTCATGTAGCAGGACATGCAAAAGACAAACAGAAGAGTCCAATAAGGGCAGTTCAGTAAGAGCAGAAGAGTCTCATAAATATGCATTTATACACAGTGCCAAAAGAGATGCTGTCTGTGACAGAAAAGGAGATGATCACAGGATAAGGAACGGTCTCGAGGGTCATCTCGGGTTCTGACTTAAATCACATTAGAAGGGTGACCAATCAGCACATCAAAAGGGTGACCAATCAGCACATCAGAAGGGTGACCAAATCAGCCTTCTTCAATGTAAGAAACATTGCCACAGTAATGCTGGATATAACATCGGTGAGATGTGTAGACGCTTCATGTAGGGTGGACTACTGTAGTGCAGTTTACCGAAACTCCAGCTAATTCAGACTAATTAGAGAGCACACCTGCCCTGTTTTACAGCACACCTGTTCTACAGCACACCTGCCCTGTTTTACAGCACACCTGTTGTGCAGCACACCTGCTCTGTTCTATAGCACACCTGCCCTGTTCTACAGCACAACTGTTCTACAACACACATGTTGTACAGCACACCAGTTCTACAGCACACCTGCCCTGTTCTACAGTACACCAGTTCTACAGCACACCTGCCCTGTTCTACAGTACACCTGTTCTACAGTACACCAGTTCTACAGCACACCTGCCCTGTTCTACAGTACACCTGTTCTACAGCACACCTGCCCTGTTCTACAGTACACCTGTTCTACAGTACACCAGTTCTACAGCACACCTGCCCTGTTCTACAGCACACCTGTTCTACAGCACACCTGCCCTGTTCTACAGTACACTGGCTCCTTGTGTCATTCAGAAGTGATTTCAAAGTTCTGCAGGTGTACAGAGCTCTAAGGGGGTTGCTAGACTGGTGAGAGTGAGGTGTTTGTCTATTATTGTTTAACTAAATTATCCTTTATAATGCCCTACGTCTGTTATTGCTTTTATTTTGCAAGATCTGTTTAATTTATTTTAACTTTGTACTGTAATGCACTTTGAGCTGTACCTTTGTATTAAATTATACACAAATTTGAATTATATAAAGTTGTTTGTAATTATTGTAAAATAGCCTTTATACTCTGTCTTCAATGGTTCTCAATCATAACGTGTTCCAGAGTTAATGCTTATTTTACAAAATGTCTGGAGTAATGTAGTGGGCAATCCTGATGTTAATAGATAAAATCACTGGTATGTGCATAAATGTAACCTAGCTGGTATACATGGTTAATAAAAAGCCTAGCTGTATATTTTAATTGTATATTGAACTGAGGAATTATACATTGTATAGTATGATGTACAGGGGCACATCTCAAACTGATCTCAATAGTTCAGTCTTCTCCAATTCCCCACTACGTAATAATCTGGATAATCTGGCAACAAGATACAGAATACAAAAGCATATTCCAGTGTTCTTTCAAATAGCATCTCTGGTCTGTTGCTAGGACACAAGGCCTAGGGCTGCTCCTTCAACACTGCAGTTGTGTGTGAGAATAATGCAAACAGAGGTCTGGTACCCGTAGCATGTAGCATTTAGCATGTAGCATGGGCAGAAACAACTCAGCTAAGCTCAGTCACTCATGTTAAAAAAGGAACAAGAAAAGCCACTGATGCATTTGAAATACGTGCATGTAAAAAACAAATATAGTAGTCAGTGGTCAGTTATGAAACAGTCAGTTATGTCACGGTCAGTTAGGACACCGTAAGTTATGAAACAGTCAGTTATGACACGGTCAATTATGACACGGTCAGTTATGAGACCGTCAGATATGACACCGTTAGTTATGACACAGTCATGTCATGGTCAGTTACGTCACGGTCAGTTACGTCATTCTTCCAAGTAAAAAAAAAATTTTAAATCAACATCAACTGAGAATGTTAGTAGGGCTGCACGATGAATCGTATTTTTATCGTTATCGCGATGTGAAGTTTCACGATAAACACATCGAAAGAGCCACGATAACTCCTTGAATAACAGCAAACTCAAATTGCATTATCCTCGTCCAGCAATAGAGGGAGCTATTCGCGCTGCAGACTATGATCACGTGACGTAAGTAGGCAAGAGGCAGAGTGAGGTGAACACGCTCATCAGACACGCGATTTGGTTTAAGCCTGGTTTACACTTGACGCAGCGCGAGGGTCCGCAAGGTGAAAATAACGTAATCACGGTGGCTTCGCCCGTGCGCGATGGTCTCGCGCGCTGTCGATTCGCGAGGTCGTGCACCTCTCGAATTTTGTAAGTTCGCGCGCGCCGCGTCTCAGCGCAATGAGAACAGTCATGTTTGCCGGGTTCATACACCTATACAAAGTGGAATTAAAGCACTTGTACGTCACTTTCAAGGTCCATTTCAATAATTTCCAGCTCGTTAAACTTAATTGAGTTAAATATTTATACATATACTCTAAATGATTCGAAATAATTCGCTTTTTTTATCACATTATTTAATGGTTGTTTATTTTCAAAACGCCCAATCTTAACGTCTTCATGTTCTTTCATGTTTCGTCCTGGAATTACAAGAGGCTCGTATTTGTTAATGTAATTACAAGAGAACTGTTCAGTCAGACAGATATTTGTTGTGAAACGAAGTAGTTACAATTTCAAGTACTTTAGCCTAAATTCCAGCAAATTGATAAAAAAAAAATGATACACAAAGCAACATTAAAATTGGTCAGGTAAATGTTCATTCCCCTGTATTTGAGGGGTGTTTTTTCTATACTACTAGGCCTACATATCGTTTCGGACCACACTGCAAAGAATGTGACACGGCAAGATTAAACGCTTCCGTCGTTACGCGAGGTGTGCGGAGTCGCGCTACGGTCACTCGTGAAAGTATAAACCTAGATTGAATCTATTGTTGAATAAACCTGCAAAATATTTGGAATTATTCTGGATTCATTACACAGTAAAAAAAAAAAAAAAACTAATTAACGTGCTGCTGTTCAGAGAGACACTACATCTCTGTATTTTAATCTTAATTTATCGTGGTTCACATCGATATCGGGATATCCAACAATGTTATCGCACATCGTAATTCTAGTCCATATCGTGCACCCCTAAATGTTAGTTAATCAAATACCCTTGAGTGACATTATGAGTAATTTTATAAAATTGTCCTAATCCCTGTACTGAATAAATAAACAGGTATATGGGTGTGTATGTGTATGTTAGACTCCAACCAAGTGTAGATGATTTAGCTATAGTTAAAACACCACAGTCAAACATTAATCTGACCTTGGGTGGGTTTGGATTCTTTTTTGTAATGGTGGCTTGTAAATGAAAATGACGATAATTCCACATTAATTCCCATTCTCTGTGTGTATGTGTATGTGGTTGTTTAGAGATTCAGTGGATGCTGTGGTGTCTTTATAGATAGATAGATAGATAGATAGATAGATAGATAGATAGATAGATAGATAGATACAGACAGAATCACAGATATTAGAATCCAGCCTCACTGGATTAGTCACTGGACATGAAAAATAAAGAACTAGCTCCCCCTGCTGGATCCAAGTTGCTACCACACTGTGAAGCAAGATTCACTCTCAATATGTTAGTTTTGGTGTGGGCAGCAAGATAGTCCTGTACAGTCATTACATTAGAGCAGCAGGACAGTCCTGTACAGTCATTACATTAGAGCAGCAGGGCAGTCCTGTACAGTCATTAGATTAGAGCCACAGGACAGTTCTAAACAAATAAACCTTGCCTCTGTGTCTCCCTCCGTCTCTCTGTATCTCGCCCTATTTTTCTCTCTCTCTATCCCTCATTCTCTGACCTACCTTCTGTCTCTACTTGAACCCCATTCTCTCTTTCTCTCTGCCTGATTGTCCCTGTCTTTGTCTCTTTCTAACCATCTTCCTCCATGTCTTCTTCCCTCTCTATTAAACCCTGTAGAAAACACAGCCATAAGAATGAGGTCTTAAACTCAGTAGCCACTCACTGTAATTATGATGGCGTCATTCATGTGGCTGCTTTCAGTACAAAGCTGAAACAGTGGCAGACATTGAAACACATGCTGTCTTATTAAAATTCCAATGCTGTGAACGGCTACTAAATGCAACAATAATTGTGCTTCAATCGAGCATACCAGTGAAGTTCTGCTGCAAAGACGGTAGTCCAGGACTATGAAGACTACACCACAGAAATCACCCATGAAATGGAGAAAAATAAAGTGCAAAAAATATATACGTTTAAAGAGGACGTCATGTGTAAAGAGGACATTGTTTGTGAAGGGGATATCATGTGCAATCGGGACGTAATGTGCAAAGAGGACATTGTGTGTAAAGGGGACACCGTGTGTCATGGTTTTTAAATGTCTTCATGGTCTTGCCCCTCTTTACCTCAGTGAAATGATGGTTAGATATGTTCCAGTCAGGTCTCTCAGGTCTTCAAACAGTAATCTACTAGTGATTCCTAAAAGCCGATTAAAGATTGGCGAGGGTGCTTTTAGTCACTATGGCCCAAAGCTCTGGAATTCTCTTCCTGAAGAGCTCAGAGGCATTTCATCCCTGCATAGTTTCAAGAACAGTCTAAAAACATTCCTGTTTAGATCTGCTTTTAGTTAAGAAACTCAATCTTATTTTCCTTATTACATTATGTTGTCTATTACTTTATAATTTGTCACTTTATTTCATTATTTCATTGTGTTTGTTTCCTTTTTATATTATCATCTTATTTACTTTTTATGTTATTTTAATATTTTTATCTTCAATTTCTTTTAACATTTTCTTTTTGTCCTATCTCCTTTTAATGTTTCTTTTTATTTATACTGTAAAGCTGTGACGGGCAGGGGTGAGCAACTAAAAGGAAGCAATCACGCCAAGTCTCAGGGAAAAAGGATGGTTTAATAGAAAGTGTGCAAACCAAAACCCGTGCAAAAGATCCAAATTAAGGATATAATGACCAGCGGTCAACTGGTACAAAGACAAGACATATATAGGCAAACAAACGACCCTCAGGTGAGACGGATCACGGGCTCCGCCCACCTGAGGGACGCACATGACGTCACAAAACAACAACAACAACAACAGCCGCTGTGGACGGAGGCGGCCGGTAGGGGGCCGCCTCACCGTGACAAAAGCACTTTGAGTTGCATGTATGTATGAAAGGTGCTATACAAATAAAGATTATTATTATTATAATAAAGGGAACTTATGAGTGCATGACAGTCCTCATATTTACATTTACGGCATTTAGCAGACAGAGCGACTTACAAAGTGCTTTGCATCTGATCACAGAATTCATCCTAGGTAATAGTGCGGATAGGCCAGAATTCAAGATACCATTGAACACAAGGCACAGACTCATGTCCACTAGCTCAACTAACACAGAAGAGCACCATTTCCGTTTGGTATTATTAGCTATAATAAAACGTTCACTTTCTTCCCATTTGAGGTGTTAAGAACACCTTCAATCTCTGCGTCCTCATCAGCACTGATGCTCCCTCTACAACACCACCAGCCCAGCCTCCGGGTCCATTGTAGGGGGGGGTCTGCCAGTGCTACGCTCTTCAATCTCAGTGCAAAACCTATAAAATTACCATGTGTAGGCTGCAGTCCAGGGCAGGAAGAGTAAAAACGGGCCCAGAAGAGGCTGGTCTTTTACACTCGCCCGGGTATTTAAAGGCAGGACACACTGCAACGAGACAGTTCTGCAAATGCCCCCCCCCCCCCCCCCCCCACGTCTCTGTTTATCCCCCTCTCTCCTTCCTTCTCTTTCACTCTCCATACTCTCCCCATCTGTCCTTGTCTCTCCACCCACTCTCCCTCTCTCTCTTCTCTCTCCCCTCTCATCCCCTACTCTTTCTCCTCCCGTCTCTCTCCTCTCTCTCTTCTCTCATCTCCCGCTCTCATCCCCTCTGCTATTTCTCCCCTTTCTCTCTCCTCCCCTCTCTCCTCTTGTCCTCTCTCTGCCTCACATTAAATACTGCAGCCGTGCCCACAGCTTTTGACATGGTGTGAATGTGTGTGCAGCATTTTCATGTGGTAATGTTTAAATGTGCTTGTGAATCTTTATGTTGTTTAAATATGCATGTGAGTCGTATGTGATGGTGTTTAAAAGAGCACGTAAGTCTTAATGATGTGTAAATGTGCATGTGATGTTTTAATATTCATGCATTTAATGTGATATGTAAATATGTATGTGACCAGTATGTGTAAATGTGTGAGCACTTTGTGTGTGTGTTCAGTGTGATAATGTGTGTGTGTGTTGAGTGCGTATGCAGTGTACACAATATATACACAATATACACAAATGCAGGTCGGTCTGAGGCCCTCTACACAGATAATCTACACAATAAGCAGCAAACACAGAGAATGACAAAAACCAGGCCAGTTTTTTTTAGAATGCTCTGCCATATTCGGTAACGTAGGTGTTCTCAATGCAGCTTCTGTATTCATGAATCAAAGAGAATACACATAACATATTTCACCCAGCCTGGTGAATGTGTTCAAGCCCTTTAGCAGAGACATTAGAGTTACCATCAGCTTTACCATCACTCAGCCCATTAGAGTTACCATCAGCCCATTCTGAAGGACAGAGCACATCACAGTGGGTTCATATCAGTGAAAGGGAGCAAGCTATCAGCAGCATCACTCTTCTCGTGGTCCATGGGAGCAGGTTCACCACCATAACACACCAGGAAGGTGACAGCACGATGATCTCCAGCAGTCGGAGGAAGAACTCTGTATGCATATGACAGTTACGGAGGATCAACACGTGCACTGCAGACTGCAACGGCAGACGTACACTAAACACGTACACTAAACACGTGCTACTGAGACACGTTTAGCTGAGCAACATCAGGTAGGTGTGGGTCAGTCGTGGTCACAGAGGCACCTGTGGACACAGAGGCAACAGAGCTCAAGTGTCACTCCACTTCTGTGTCCTCTGCTCTAAATCCTCACCTGAATAAAAAAAAATCACTCACCTGCCTGTATCTACATTTGGGTTAGTTCCCCTTAGACAAAACGTGAAACATAGCATGATAGAGAAATGACAACAGCTCACAAAAGGGAAAAGTCCCATTAAATAACTTTATCGTATGTACTACCACCATCACGAATGACCACTGCTGGGCTCCTGATCAAGGCACTTATCTGTGTATGTTGGATCAAAGCATCTGCTTTACAGAAATGTAAAGATCATGTCAACAGCTAATGGGAAATTTCTTTAAAATCATCACAATTAGGGGTGGGAATCATTTACTATCTCACGATTCGATTCGATTCCGATTTTGGGGGCCACGATTCGATTCAAAATCGATTTTCGATTCAAAAAACGATTTGATTTATAAAAATGTCAGTCTAATGCTTCAGTCTATAAAATCTGCATCTACTACAGTCTACTTTGCAAGACACAATGACAAATACAGAAAATTAAGTGTCTTTCACATTTAATTAACAAAAATAAAGTGCTTTGGTAAAATAAAATGGTTTTTGTTGTTACCAAAATTCTTGAGCTTCATTTTGCAAGCTCTCAGGGCTGGCTCGGATGCAGTTCCCCCAGCCGTTGCTAGGGGCACCAGAGTCAGTCCCAGACTAAACCGTAACCGGCAGCCAGTCTCTGCTTTCTCTGTGGTTGCTTATCGTTTAATGGTCTCGCCACCTCTCTATGGAGGACGAAAGGTGACAAATTCTCTTTACTTATTCGAGTATCTATCTCCTGCGTCGCTTCCTGACCCATCTCAAGTTTTCCCAATCCTGTATTTCTTTCTATCTGTTTTGCCTTTATTTTGGGAAGGGTTTTATTTTACTGCGGCGTTTTTTGCCAGTTACTTCTGCTGGCGTCCTTGGTTTCATTTTCACGTTGCATTTATCCGCGCTGTTTTTTAGTTCTAGGTCGCTGTGCGCGTTTCCCTCTCGCTAATACATGTGACGAGTGTCAAACGTCTTGATCTTGCAAACCGGCACTTGGGTCCCCCCTTCTCTATATTATTTCTCACCCTTCTCTATATTAACGCTCCCGTGCTCACCGCGTTACACACGCCTTGCACACGAGCTACATTGTGTCCAGTTCGGTCTTCCCTGGCATTCAGTAAAAACCAAAATGATCCCATATTTTTGCCTTAAATGAAGACCGGACAGGTTGAATATCTCTTTCCTCCATCTGTTTTGAAACTTTTCCACGCATGAGTGTGTCCCAGAACCTGCTGCGTAAAGTCTCACGTAATTTTGTAATTACGTAACACGAGACTTCACCATGACTTACAATCGATTTTGGGACATTTAAATTCGATTCTGAATCGTAGTAAATGAGAATCGATTTTTGATATATGAATCAATTTTTTGGCACACCTCTAATCACAATACAAAGCCAAATCAAATCAACAGGGTGTAAAACACCACCATGGCCTTAAATATCATGGCATTTAATTAACACCCACAATGCCTGGAGCCAGACTACAGACATGAAAGCTGTTTTGGAGGAGTCATCAGGTCCAGTGGTCACTGGGTTTGGTGGTTACAGGTTACACAGCAGCACCCTATAAACCCAGCACTGATCAACTCACACTGATAATCCTAGCACTGATAAACCCAACACTGATAAACTCAACACTATTAAACTAAACACTGATAAACTACACAGGGCCTCCAGGGCACTGAGCTTCTGTCTCTTCAAAAGATAAAAATGAAGAAAATCCAGAATCCCACTACACACGGGTCAAGACAGGCAGGACAGCATTCCACAGATGACTAAAGCTCCCAGCCTCCTACCAGTCCAACTCCTGTATTTTAATACAACAGCAGGTACTATTCATTATTTTAATCTGACATTGGTCGGCTATACAAGAAGTTAATACAAGTTTTGCAGTTTGTTTACCCAGGTATTTTGCAATTTATTTGCAACTATCATAGAATTGTAGTGATCAGCTTGATTTTGTGACACATGAATCACAACCATTCATAATTCACCATGTGCAGCCATTACCTAGAGCAGACACAGGATACACCCTACCTAGAGCAGACACAGGACACGCCCTACCTAGAGCAGACACAGGACACACCCTACCTAGAGCAGACACAGGATACGCCTTACCTAGAGCAGAAACAGGACACGCCCTACATAGAGCAGACACAGGACATGCCCTACCTAGAGCAGACACAGGACATGCCCTACCTAGAGCACACACAGAACATGCCCTACCTAGAGCAGACACAGGACACGCCCTACCTAGACCAGACACAGGACACGCCCTACATAGAGCAGACACAGGATACACCCTACCTAGAGCAGACACATGGTATGCCCTACCTAGAGCAGACACACGGTACGTCCCTACCTAGAGCAGACACAGGACATGGCCTACATAGAGCAGACACAGGACACGTCCTACCTAGACCAGACACAGGACACGACCTACCTAGAGCAGACACATGGTATGCCCTACCTAGAGCAGACACAGGACATGGCCTACATAGAGCAGACACAGGACACGTCCTACCTAGAGCAGACACAGGACATGCCCTACCTAGAGCAGACACAGGACATGGCCTACATAGAGCAGACACAGGACACGCCCTACCTAGAGCAGACACAGGATATACTCTACCTAGAGCAGACACAGGAAATGCCCTATCTAGAGCAGACACAGGATACACTCTATGTAGAGCAGACACAGGATACACTCTACCTAGAGCAGACACAGGAAATGCCCTATCTAGAGCAGACACAGGATACACTCTATGTAGAGCAGACACAGGATACACTCTACCTAGAGCAGACACAGGAAATGCCCTATCTAGAGCAGACACAGGATGCTCTAATTACAGACACAGGAAACACAATGCTTTAAGAATACTGCACATTGAATGCACAGCTACTCATCCTGGCTACACATCCAGTAAACTGTGTACTTAATAAACTAGATCCCTAGATAGTTTCATTAAAGCAAAAGAAACGCTTTAATGCAGCTTTGGTGAGCGGCATGATGTGTCAAATACAACCACAAGAGAAATGCCCACGCGACCAGAGCGTTGACCACAGACTGCAGCCCACTTGAGAAGACGTAGCCTAGGTTTCAATGTGCTGAAGAAAATCCTAAAACATTCTGTAGAACTGTTGGGGAAAGCTGGCTTGAATTTGCACTAGAGAAACTGAGTGAGGAGAGGAAGAACAGAAAGAACTCATGAACCATAGCAGGACAGGAACCGTCTCCAAGGCTTGGGAATTCACACCTCCACTCTGGAGTGTGTGTGTATATGTATGTATTTGTGCATATACATGTGTGTGTCTGTATGTGTGCGGCTGTGTGTGCGTGTGTGTGTGTGTCCATATGTGTGTGTGGCTGTGTGTGTGTGTGTTGTGGGCTGGGGAGGTAACAGCAAGATAGAATCATTCAGTTTTAGGGTTCAAGCTTGCTGCATGATACACTGCATGAGGTGAAAACCCCAGAAATACCGCTTGTGTGTGTATGTGTATATTTTTGTGTGACTGTGTGTTTGAATTATTTGTGTGTGTGTGTGTGTGTGTGTGTGTGTGTGTGTGTGTGTGTGTGTGTGTGTGTGTGTGTGTGTGTGTGTGTGTGTGTGTGTAAATGCAGGTTGTAATTATTAATTCAGCAGTTAGGTATCCAGACGCATTCTCCTGTGAATTAGTATAATAGCCAAAGCTCAATTTCAACAAACACTCCCCTTTATAGAGCACAACAAATCTGTTCACAGCTGACATGCCCTGTGAAGAAACCCAAGACATGGACAGAGTCCAGCACTAAAAGAGAGGAACATTACTGCCGAAGCCGGCGACAGAGCTTTCACAGTGTGGGATTTGGAAACAGGCCTGTCCTGTTGAGTGAGCTTCTCAGGCTTACACACACTCACCTGTAGGATCTACTCTGTGTCTCTGCATCAATTTAACAGAGACTCCATCTCTCCCCCTGAAGACCACAATAACAGCTTCATACCTTTGTGACCTTTGTCCAACTGCAGGAGTCCAACTGTGCCAATGAATCAAACACCAGTAGTGCAAGACACTTGGTGAGTAAAGTCAACACGGTAGTATTTCCACAAGCAGGGTTAGTCTGTCCACACCAGCTCACTAGTGTCAAGGTGAAATTTCATGTGACGATGAAAATGTTTAAACCAATAGTAATGCAAAATCCTCTTGTATAAATTGACTAAATATAAGATGCTACCGTAGGCTGCCGTGTGCTGTGTGAGTGCCGTCTGGATGCTGTTCATGCAGTAAGATCTCCCTTTTACCCCATTTACTGTTACATCCAATTTAATATCCATGTAAAGTTATTATTGGTGGTTGTTATTGCACAAAGCATGCTCACATGCAAATGACAAAGCCCATGAGGAAGACAGCAATTCTGAGGATGTTCCGGTTCACAACATCCACCCACATACACAAACACCACACCAACATCCACCCACATACACAAACACCACACCAACATCCACCCACATACACAAACACCACACCAACATCCACCCACATACACAAACACCACACCAACATACACAAACACCACACCAACATCCACCCACATACACAAACACCACACCAACATCCACCCACATACACAAACACCACACCAACATACACAAACACCACACCAACATCCACCCACATACACAAACACCACACCAACATCCACCCACATACACAAACACCACACCAACATACACAAACACCACACCAACATCCACCCACATACACAAACACCACACCAACATCCACCCACATACACAAACACCACACCAACATACACAAACACCACACCAACATCCACCCACATACACAAACACCACACCAACATCCACCCACATACACAAACACCACACCAACATCCATCACCACACTAGTAATCAATATAAACCAGGGTTCTTGTTATAATTTGTCCTGTTGCTGGATATGTGAGTTAAACCACAGATGTAACTACTAGTGTGGCATGCTCTAATTGTTGGGTATTGCTTTACATCTGTTACAGTACTTTATTGAAGATGCATAAATGTAAAAATCTCATAGCACATTCATACTGTTAAACAACTGCATGACACCCATATTGAGAATAAATTTAATTGCCAATTTGCTGTCATACAGGGTGAGATATGACATCACTGTTCTGCCACTCTGCTAGTCACCCAGATAAGTGTGCTTCTGTAAGAAGGGCACTACAGCAGCGAAGCAAAATACAGAGAGAGAGAAGAGGGGGAGAGAATGAAGGAGAGGGAGAGAGGGAGAGAGAGAGGAAGAGAGAAGGAGAGGAGAGAGGAGGAGAAAGAGAGAGTGGGAGAGAGAGGGAGGGAGAGAAGGAGATAGAGGGAAGAGAGAGAAAAGGAGAGAGGGAGAGAGAGATGGCACCACAACAAACACCTCTACCCACAGCCACTGTGGCACTGTATAACACTCAGTGGTGAATGTGTGATGTTTTTATACCTTACACATCTTGTCTCGTACTGCACTTTGCAGGACTGTTTTTGCACTGTCTTGGCATTTGAGTCAGACAAACAAATGCTGCATGCAAGACTGCATAATAAATACTGCACTGAAGTTCTTCATCATCGTCTTCACGGGTGCAAGACTGCATAATAAATACTGCACTGAAGTTCTTCATCATCGTCTTCACGGGTGCAAGACTGCATAATAAATACTGCACTGAAGTTCTTCATCATCGTCTTCACGGGTGCAAGACTGCATAATAAATACTGCACTGAAGTTTTTCGTCATCATCTTCACAGGTGCAGAGCCATTTCACAGCAAGTAATAAATTATCAAAAGTATTCCAAAACTGTGTGAGAGTTTTGGGTTAGTGTTAAGGTTAATGTTAGGGTTGGGGGACTATCCAGAGTATCAGAGTAGTAGCACAGTGGCTGAGTGATTTACGAGGCTGTTCTTGATATTTTATGAATCAAAATTGGACTAACCAAACAAATCCTGATGAATGTAATAAGATGTTTTACCTTGGGCTTAGAAACAACAGAAACATGGTTCTCCCACAAGCCTTTGGGAAAGTATGTTTGTTTCCCAATGACCCTTGATGTTTCTCATTCTGAAGTCTCAGAGTAACTAAACATTTATTCAGTAATTAAAATCAACCACAAACACTGTAAAAGGAACCAACTGAAGTGACACTGGACATTTACACCAAGCCTGTAAAGGTAAAAAAGCTACATACAATTCCTGCCTACGCTCCAGATCTACAAGATGAAGTGTGTTAACTCTGCAGATGAAGTTCTCTTTATAGCAAACTTAACCCTGCTGCTTTTGTGTGGACAGAGAAAGCACAAACGAGAAGGAGAAAACAAACACCAGATATTTCCTAGTTGTTTAATAATTTTTCAAAAATAAAAAAAATACAGATCTGAGTTAGCTTCAAAGCTATGCTTTTAAATGCCTTGGTTTACTTCACTGTTCAATTAGTCAGCACACAGTCAGTTCTAAACAGGATTTGTTTACTTTGCCCTTTCACAACCAGATTTACTACGTGTAGTTTCTCTTTGGTGGGGGAGGGAGCATTAAAAGATCACACATGAACACATTCACAGGCACACTTGCACATTCAATTTTACACTCACACATTCACGTGCACACTTATACACTTATGAGTGTGGAGGTGAGTGTGTCTTTCTGTGTGTTCATGTCTTCTCAGCCTTGGGAGCCGGGGCCCACGCCCTCTCTAACCCAGCCAGCTCTTGCCGGTCCTGTTCGATTAGCAGAGTGTGATAAGGACAAACTCATCAATCCTGAGGGGCTAATTGAGGCAGGTTTACAGCTTCCTTCAGGGCAGAATAAGTAAGGACAGGTGCAAAAGCAGAGAGAGAACGATCAAGAGCTTGGGCAGGTGAACAAGACAAACACCTCATGTGAAGAGCAGACGATGACACAACGAAAACAGAGACCAAGGCCACATGTTAATAAACAACTGCCATGCAGAGAAGAGGGCCAAAGTGCCAGACTACAGGTATGGGTAATGGGGGAGGGGAAATCTACACACACAAACACACACACACACACACACACACACACACACACACACACACACACACACACACACACACACACACACACACACACACACACACACACACACACACAGAGCTGGGAGCTGGGGTTAACCACACACACACACACACACACACACACACACACACACACACACACACACACACACACACACACACACACACAGAGATACAGACACAGACACAGACACAGACACAGACAGACACACACACAGAGCTGGGAGCTGTGGTTAGGGAGTTTGAATGTTAAGATGGACTTGGGTGTTTTAAGGATTAGGGTTTGAGGGTTGGTGGGTTCGGGGGTTTAGGGATTAGGGTTTGAGGATTGGTGGGTTTGGGGGTTTAGGGATTAGGTTTTGAGGGTTGGTGGGTTCGGGGGTTTAGGGATTAGGGTTTGAGGATTGGTGGGTTTGGGGGTTTAGGGATTAGGTTTTGAGGGTTGGTGGGTTCGGGGGTTTAGGGATTAGGGTTTGAGGATTGGTGGGTTCGGGGGTTTAGGGATTAGGGTTTGAGGGTTGGTAGGTTTGGGGTTTTTGGAGGTTAAGATCAGGGCAGTTGAGTTTTCCAGTCTGAAGAACCTGTTCACCTTGCCTTTCTGGTTCTATGGTAACGTCTGTCTTGTGCCTCAGTCTGAGGGTGCAGAACAGAGCAAACAGGACGGACGCTCCAACAATTAAAGCTGCAGTCAGCCTCACCCGCCTGTCCCTGTGTTCATTACATTTCCTGTTTTGATTGCACAAACAGGTGAACTATAAGCCTACAGAAAACACAGAGGAAAACTATCATCACACACACACACTCACTCACACACACACTGCAGAGTGCATTATAGTCCCCTGGCCACATAGCTCTGCGCGTCTCTTGGGAAAAGATAAGAAAAGACAACAAGGACACAAGCCATGGGAACCCCCACTTTGTTATTGTTAGTGTGTGAGTGTGTGCACGCACGTGTGTGTGTGTGTGTGTGTGTGTGTGTGTGTGTGTGTGTGTGTGTGTGTGTGTGTGTGTGTGTGTGTGTGTGTGTGTGTGTGTGTGTGTAGAGCACATGTAATGCACTTCAGACCCTGGCCTGACTGGACTGTTATATGAGGTTCAGACAGTGTCCAACAGCACCTCCTCTAACTCAGTTCTATCTGGGAAGCTTTAAGTATGGCCACACACACATGCATGCACAAACGTGCACACCCACACATGCACACACACCACATGTTCACACACATGCATGCAATCACATGCACACCCACACATGCATGCACACACACACACACATGCATGCAAACACATGCACAGACATGCATGCACAGATGCGCACACACACACACACACACACACACACACACACACACATGCACACACATACACAGACATGCATGCACAGATGCGCACACACACACGTGCACACCCACACATGGATGCACACACGTGCACACACCCACAGATGCACACATATGCATGCACACTGGTGGATGATATAGTGACAGACTGAACTGCGCCA
This sequence comes from Brachyhypopomus gauderio, assembly GCF_052324685.1. NCBI lineage: Eukaryota > Metazoa > Chordata > Actinopteri > Gymnotiformes > Hypopomidae > Brachyhypopomus > Brachyhypopomus gauderio. The sequence goes on along the minus strand of NC_135215.1, from coordinate 10,490,134 downwards.
CAGAGGAGTGATCATGTGGTTGATAGGAGGCCTGATCACACACCATAAACAGAGGTAGTGAGTCCACAGGATGCTGCGTCTCCGCCAGCCGTGCCATCACTCTGTGGGTCATGGACCTGAGTTCTGCACTATTTTAAACCCTGGGTAGGACAGAAGGGCTTTCAGTGGGGCAGCCAGGATTAAGGCCTCTCGGTTGGGCTTCTGCACTAAAGGTTTTGAGTACTGCACATTCTGCAAAACGATGCCATTAACACTCATATATAATTGGTCCCCATAGTAAACACTTGCTCTGCAATGACCCAATTAGACTGCTGTGCATTACATAATAGAAAATTAACTAAGTTAGTGGTTTATTTAAAACATTAATGTCAGCTTTAGTCAAAGTAAGGGCAATCATTCAATTTGCATCATTCCACTAGGGCTATCCGGACAAAACTATGCAGAGGTTTAAAATCTTCTAAAAGATGTAACCGTTTTAAACCTAACATTTTTTAAAGCTAAATTTTTTAAATCTAGTTTTTTTTACAATACAAAAATATAATTTTTAAATATAAAATATTTTAAATATTAACTCTTTTTAAATTACCTTATAATAAAACAGTTAAAACTTACAAGTTGATATCTCTGGACAGGTTTGTGGCAGTCACACATATCTCTGCTTTATTTTATTATCTTGTAATACTCATCTGGTTTCTGGCGACAGCACTCTTAAAATACATATGAACATGTAATATGTCATTCAATAAGCCAATCTGGCAACTGACAGAAACTTTAAGGGCATGATGATTTGCTAATGTTTTTGCTTTCTTGACATTTCCAGATTTAGCCAATCAACCTCCATATTTACCCAGGTAACGTCCAGATTTAGCCAATCAACCTCCATATTTACCCAGACAACATCCAGACTTAACCAGATAACCTTCATATTTACCCAGATAACATCCAGATTTGTGTCAGATAACCTCAGATTTGTGTCAGATAACATCCATGTTTCTAATGTAATACAAATGCAATCATATGCAAATTATGTTTGTATTTTCATATTAGGATAATGAGGTCTGTAATTGTCTATGGTGAGAGAAGAGATATCTACTGTATTTTATTTCAGGTATGTCTGCTCCACATATTTTTTCATTGTATTCAGTTTGCTCAAGGGTCAAGCGATTAGTCCTGAGTCCAAACGTGTCTGTGTCCAAAGGGGTGTCTGCACGACAGTAGTGATGTTACACCTTACAAGTTCCGTCTGCCAGTCAGAAACACAACAGTCCAACACAAGCCTAGCAATGACAAGAGAAGAGCCCTTGTGATTGATAAGCATCTTGAAGAGAAGAACCCTTGTGATTGATGAACATCCAGAAGAGAAGAACTATTGTGATTGATGAGTGTCCAGAAGAGAAGAACCCTTTTGATTGATGAGTGTCCAGAAGAGAAGAACCTTTGTGATTGATGAGTGTCCAGAAGAGAACTCTTGTGATTGATGAGTATCTAGAGAAGAACTCTTGTGATTGATGAGTGTCCAGAAGCAAAGAACTCTTGTGACCAATGAGCATCTAGAAGAGAAGAACCCTTGTGATTGATGAGTGTCCAGAAGAGAAGAACCCTTGTGATTGATGAGTGTTCAGAGAAGACCCCTTGTGATTGATGAGTGTCCAGAAGAGAAGAACCCTTGTGATTGATAAGTATCCAGTGATAACAGATTAAGAGTCCGTTGTATTGTACAGTGTACACATTTCACCTACTAAATACAACAGAGCTAATTACTTAAATATGGGCACTATGTGAAATAATAAAGTACATAGTTTCAAAAAATGTTAATGCAAAAGTGGAAAATGCAGCAAGCTAAAAAACTAAACAGAAACTTGAAATGTATTAAATAACAACAACAAACTAAAAAAGTATCATAGTCTGTCCACAATATGAGCAGCAGATTCAGCCTCCATTTCAAAGTAAAGCATGTTGGAATAACACATGTTGGCATGTTGGGATGTTGGCATGGGAACATGAGCCATGATCAGCACAGAACTGAGATGGTCCACTCTGATCACTACAGAACTGAGATGGTCCACTCTGATCACTACAGAACAGAGATGGTCCGCTCTGATCACTACAGAACTGAGATGGTCCACTCTGATCACTACAGAACTGAGATGGTCCGCTCTGATCACTACAGAACAGAGATGGTCCGCTCTGATCACTACAGAACTGAGATGGTCCACTCTGATCACTACAGAACTGAGATGGTCCACTCTGATCACTACAGAACTGAGATGGTCCGCTCTGATCACTACAGAACAGAGATGGACCACTTTGACAATATATGTTGTGAAAAGCGCTATACAAATATATTTGATTTGATTTGATTAGATGGTCCGCTCTGATCACTACAGAACAGAGATGGTCCGCTCTGACAAGATGCAGTTCTAAACAGACATTGAAGTAGCTATTAGCCAATAAAGTAGTTTTTCTCAACACGCATTACACAAACAATCTGATTCATACACTCCTCAAAAATAACCAGAGACAGAACAATGATGCTACATTTTAGTCATTTGGCAAGATTTGTTACAACAAATCCATTTGTACTGTACAGAAGGGGAGATATTAGATAATACCCATTCCAGCACAAATAAGAGAGAAGTGTGCTCCTCCCTGGCCATGCCTGTAGGCGGGTCTTGCCTGAGCTATGTGCATGTGTTGAGATGAAAGCACGAGTGTTTTTTCCACTCTTGTTAAGCACTGGAAGCAAAGCATTCACACGGGAGGGAGGACACACCCACGGGGCCGGACCCTTCAGAAGAGGCTGCCGCTCTGCTCCTCAGCCCTGCCACTGATCCAGCAGCACAGAGGCGATTGGCGAGGGGTCCTGTGGGCCGAGGGGTCCCATGGTCCGAGTGGCGAGGGGTCCCGTGAGCCGAGGGGTCCCGTGGGCTGAGTGGTCCTGTGGCCCGGGCACCAGCCTGTGACTCAGGGCCTTCAGTAGGGCTGGAGAGACAGCTGTGCATACACAGCGACTCCCAGAGGGACTTCATAACCAAGGCTGCTGCTCTCTAATGTAGAAACCAAGCCTGTGTTTTCAACCCCGACCTATAGTCGTTTTCATGTCAGTAGCATAGAGGTCAGTGTTGCTCACTGGTCTCTAATGGTTATTTATGAAAAGTGTTCAACACACAATGCTGGGATCATACTACACAACTTCAACCTGATTTTGACACAATTTTGTCATAGCTGATAAATCTCCAGCCTCAGGTCTGAAGAAGAAATGGCCTGTGCAGGGCGACATCACTGAATAACGCTGATGTGAGCTCACAATGTTTTGAATTTTCCTATGACGCGTTCATCTTCTATGACGTGTTCCTCACCACTGACCGACAGGATGATCACATGTGCTCTGGTAAAAAGGAAGAGGGATATGAAGATGTGGGACAGTTGCCCTAGCTGGGCGATGTAGCTGGGCGATATTGCCCTAGCTGGGCGATGTAGCTGGGCGATGTTGCCCTAGCTGGGTGATGTAGCTGGGTGATGTTGCCATAGCTGTTGACCCTCTGTTATCCACATTTAGACCCACATTTAAACATAGTGCTAACCCTAAACACAGTTCTAAACCTAAACCCAGTGCTACTCCTTCAATTGTCTCTCATGTCTGTCCATAACTACTTCCAGAAGATTACAGGCACAGTGCAAGCTGGCTGCTCTGAGATGGTAATCTAAGAGATTTGCAGTCATTTCCTGTGATTGTTACTCTTCATGGTAAATACAAGGACAGCAACTACAGAAGCTGCCTCCCTTATATAGACTGTTCTTATATAGACTGTTCTCATATAGACTCTTCTTAGCACATTCAAGGGATGCACAAGTTTACAGAAAAGAAGGGGACTGAAGCAGGCTGGAGAGAGAGAGAAGAAATGTGTGTGTATATGTGCGTCCCTCCTTGTCCATGTAAGGACAGGGCCCGGAGAGAGAGCCTCAGTTTGTTGATAAAGACACAGCAACATCAGCACATACACACCATGTTCCACTACAGTTGGCTTTCTGGTGCACATTTGTATGACATACTGCGTTGTTTCTGTGAGTGTTCCACTGTAAGGAGTTTGTCACTGAGATGCACAGATGACTTCATGAACTACCTTTAGTTCTGCTTCCTTTGTGCCTTTGATGTCATCATCATATTCCAATGTTACCTGAATCCATTTAATGGACGTGAAATAGTTAAGCTGTTGTCTGAGATTTTTCAAAGTTCCTTAAATTTATTTTGAGCAATCTGTAACATGGGACAGAGAAACCCAGCCCTTAACACACCACATGGTCCAGACACACATGGTCCAGACACACACATGGTCCAGACACACATGCCAACACAAAGGGTAATATCACATGACAGGAGCTGCAAATCATTACAACTGCACAGTGTGACTCCATGGTTTCTGGACCTCTGTTGACCTCTGACAGAGAGCAAGAGCAAGAACATATCCTAATCTCCAAAATATTATCTATTACAATTAGACATTAGCATGCTGTACTGTTCATGATCAGCTGATCAGGTTTATATTAATGTTTCCATTTCATAGTGACACATGGCTGTATTTCTGTAAGAGAGACTACAGGAAACGACAGATATTACCACATCAGTCACATCAGGAGTGTCTCTTTTTTCCATACTGTAAAAGCATGTTTAAAGATGTTATAAGTGACATTAAATTTTTTTAAATACTGTAAATGCTATATTAAAGATGCCATAAGTGATGTTATGGTTTTTGCTAATATCCGCAACATTTGGCAACCAAAATAATCAAACTCCAAGCTTCAGTGTCACATGCTCCACCCTAGCCTAGCCTAACCCTGCCTGCCAAAGCCCCTCCCGTCCCAGACTAACAGCACTGCTTGGACCAGTGAGCACATAGAGGAGCACTGCTGCTTCTGCAGAGACATTTCCTAATTGTCGTTCCACGGCCTGATTACTATCCACCCACATCGGATCTTAAATTATTGTTTGGATTCCAACCTCCTGCTCACAAGTCCTCAAAGAGCAGCTGTAGTTGACCACACAACCCTCCCCATCTAACTACGCTAGAGCCGTGTGATTTTAGTCAGGCACATTTCTTACAGCTCATCTTACAGATACTATGCACACAACCTTTTCCCTACCGAGTAAGATTTCTAGATGAAGTTGGTCGATCTCACTGAATTATATTATTGAATTTCTTACTGCTATCCCTGAATAAGGCTTTTTATGTAGTTATGCCACAATTTTACTCCTGCACAAACTCAAACTCATCAGAGTACCAATGATTGTTCACTAATAATAATAATAATAATAATAATAATAATAATAATAATAACAACAACATCACTGCCTCTTCTTCAGAATGCTGAGAAAAATCACTAGTCAGACTTCCTGTCATCCTGTCATTTTGCTAATAGATCTACATTACAGAAGAGTTCTCAATCCCCCCAGCAGGGTCGTGTAGTAACGTCCACAGCAGTGAGCCCCTGCACACACACTGATGAGCAGTCTGGATTAGTTCAACTCAGACAGAAATGTGTCCTACTCCTTTGTTGGCCCTTCTAAACAGGCTGAGGAGATCCTGACCACACCACTGTGTGAGAGTCCTGCCCCCCACACCACTGTGTGAGAGTCCAGCACAGCCCCAGAGGGGTCTCCCTGCCTGTGAGCACATATAGTGATATTGAGAAGGAAGCGGAGACAGATTAGTCCACATGTTCTTTAAAAAAAATGCTTACTGAAGCTTTCATTATATAAAGAAGTGAACATAAGAGCCTTTATTACTGTGTGTTTACACCGTCTCATTTTACAGTCCTCGTATCTCAGCACAAGAACACACTGCACAGCATCAAGACGAAAACACAAACATTAAACAACACAAGCAGGTCACAACAGCAGGTCTTTAAAAGCAAGTCACGCTGTCAGTTTTGTGCAGGGAACAGATGCTTCAGTGGGCATAAACTAGTGATGGGCAAAATGTTGCTAACTGGTTAAAGCAGTCAGTGGTGGTGTGAAAGGTCATGACAGTGTGAAAGGTCATGGTGGTAGTTCAGTGGTGCGGTGAAAGGTTATAGCGGTTGTTCAGTGGTGATGTGAAAGGTTATGGCGGTTGTTCGGTGGTGGGGTAAAAGGTCATGGCAGTTCAGTGTTGGGGTGAAAGGTCATGGCGGTTGTTCAGTGGTGGGGTGAAAGGTCATGGCAGTTCAGTGGTGGGGTGAAAGGTCATAGCAATTCAGTGGTGGGGTGAAAGGTCATGGCGGTTGTTCAGTGGTGGGGTGAAAGGTCATGGCAGTTCAGTAGTGGGCTTTATTCTGCATTCAGCACATCTCCTGCAGTCATTACACATCCTACACAACCCTGTGAAACTGCTGACCACAGTGGTATGTATGGAGGCCAGCTGGTCCTTGATGACACAGCAACCACAGGGTTAGCAAGGCCCCTTGAGCTGATGACACAGCAGGGGAGTCTCCAGGACAGAGCCACCCTCAGACTCTTCAATGCTGTGAGGTCACTTCCTCTCATGACCCTGCTGCAGTTCTGGCTGTCCTGCTTAAATAAGATGGCAAAAGGATAGAAGCTACAAGATATTAAGTACACACACACACACACACACACACACACACACACACACACACACACACACACACACACACACACACACACACACACCACACACACACACACACACACACACACACACACACACACACACACACACACACACACACACACACACACACTAACCCACTAACTCTAAATCTGGGTAAGGGTTCTAACTAAGCCACTAACCCTAACCAACTCTAATCCTGACACTACACAATACACAAACACAGTCTCATCTGGAACACATGTAACACAAACATACAGGCTCATCTCTCTCTCACTCTCACACACACACACACACACACACACACACACACACACACACACACACACACACACACACACACACACACACACGTGGTGTTGAGAGCTTAATGCCCCAGACAGCTTTCGCAGTGTCTTTACATGTCTGAGAGCTACAGGCTGCAGGACCATTAGGAAATCCAGCAGGTGGATTATTAATAAGCACCTTGGTGGGAGAGAGAAGATAGCAGGTGATCTTTAGCACCAGGCTGCTCTGCCCAGACACACACATCATCAGCACCTTTCCTCTGATCTGCCTAACAATGTGCAGTGTTAGTGCTGCCTGCACACACTCAGCTGCCTCTCCCCACACATTAGCCATCAGGCTGTTAACGGTTTCACATGCTAATAATCCTCATAACCATGTTCAATTACCACCTCAGTCACAGCGGAAATAAACAGCCTCCCTGTAAAGCACCCAGAAGGATATTTATGCATATTTGACTTGATATGCACATACTGTTTTGCATTTTAATGCTACTGTATGCACATTAGGTACACATGTTGTATTCTGTCCTCATAACGCATTTATCTTATGAGACCCTTAACAATATTCCCAAGGAACAGGGACAAGATTCAATTGACTGAAATTTATTTAAGAATTCTTTTTATGTAAAATTCAATGTAGTAATCAACATGTAGCCTGAAAACTGTTGAACGTAAAGAAAGAAACACAAACACTCCACACACAAACAAAACCAAACACACATGCAGTGTGTTAATGTTGTGTTAATGCGCATGACAACCTCGCAACCCCGATAACCTCGCAACCCCAATAACCTCGCAACCCCGACAACCTCGCAACCCCGACAACCTCGCAACCACGACAACCTCGCAACCATGACAACCTCACAGCCCTGTGGGATGGTAAAGGCTCCTCTGCTTCATGGACTTTTTCCATTTAACCCTTATAGGAAGGCATTTATCTGACCTGTTCTAATTAAATGAAGAACTAAAATAAAAATGGACAGCAGATGAAAAAAAGAAAGATGAGAGTGTGAGAGAGTGAGTCAGAGAGACTGCGGAAGGGAGTGAGACGGAAAAGAAGAGAGAGAAAAAGCAGTAAATCACTTCATTATTACAAACATCTCGTCTGTGTCCCCACAGGGCCCTGATTAAGGCAGTAATTCAGCAGTTTTTAGGGCAGTTTAAAGGCATATCCATAACGCTCTGGACACCTTATTAGCACTTCACAAGAGCTGCCGGCTCCAGGATTTCACAGATGCAGTAACAACCACTGTCAGAAACACCTCCAACAAGTAATTTATCTGAGAGTGGAGTCTGAAGTTATGCACAACAAGCGCAGATTGTTTATCTATCGTCTCAACAGAGAATAAAAATCAAGAGGGTCATACCAGTCACCTACAATCCACCCCCTACGCCACACCTGTACAGCCCACCCCCTACGCCACACCTGTACAATTCACCCCCTACGCCACACCTGTACAGCCCACCCCCTACACCACACCTGTACAATCCACCCCCTACGCCACACCTGTACAGCCCACCCCCTACACCACACCTGTACAGCCCACCCCCTACGCCACACCTGCACAGTCCACCCCCTACGCCACACCTGCACAGCTCACCCCCTACGCCACACCTGTACAGCCCACCCCCTACGCCACACCTGCACAGTCCACCCCCTACGCCACTCCTGCACAGCTCACCCCCTACGCCACACCTGTACGACCCACACCCTACACCACAGCATTCACTTGTACAGGTTCATGTAAGTCCTAGCAAGCTTGCTATGTCTGCCTATCTAGGTTGGGTTAATGTTAGGGTAAGGAATAGGGTTGGGATAAGGTTTTGGGTTATCCTATCAAGGCTGGGTTAGGATTGGGGTATGGGTCTGGGTTATCCTATCAAGGCTGGGTTAGGATTGGGGTATGGGTCTGGGTTATCCTATCAAGGCTGGGTTAGGATTGGGGTATGGGTCTGGGTTATCCTATCAAGGCTGGGTTAGGGTTGTGGTAAGTTATAGTTATCCGGTTAGAGGGTAAGGGTCTGCCCTGCTCAGGTGTAAAAGGATACTGGGCATTAATTAATGGGGTCACATTAAGCATGTTCATAAAGGAAAAAAGATGTCATGACACTATAACTGCAGTCTGAACTGCAGGCCATGTCAGTTGGATTGTACTTGTTTTGGAATTCATTGTTTTTCTTGGTTCTGCATTCTATAGGATCATCCTGTTGGAAGCCACTCAACATGAAGGAATTACAACTCACCCGTGTTTCAGTGTACCGTTACAGGAAGCAGCATTTGCATGATGCAAAGTCAAAGCATCTATACAACTGTTTTCCCTCTCAACCACAGAACAGCCTAGAACAGCACCACCACCACCACATAATTTTGGGAGTTTCACATTTTGAAAATAAAAAAAAGAAGGGGAAAAAGAACACACTCCAACACTGACTGCAGATCTGTGAGCCTTCCAGCACATATCTGCAATTACTTAAAACCCTGCAGCACTCCATTAACTATTTATCCTCATCCTGTTAGTAGAGTTCAGCATATGCAAAAATAATAGAATGTTGGTGTCTGCAGCAGGCCAAGATGCAGCCGAGTCTGTGAACATCCAGATTGCTTTATTAGAGCTGCACACAACAGCTGGATTAAAAGGCAGCAGTCAAGGCCTCGTGTGGCTGAAGGATCTGTGCTGAGCACGGAGATCAGCAGGCTGCTAACAGTCAGCCTGTGTGCACCAGATCATGGGAGGAGACCACAAAAATGCTTGAGTTAGCTTCTCTGGCCAACTGCTTCTACAGCCCTTCCCCTACAGGGCAACCGAAGCAAAGGCTCACACAAGAACTGGTGGGAATTACTGGAAATGGAGACTATTTGGAAATTAGAGTGGAATTAGAGATCAGCGAGGAAATGCCAGACACTGAGTCCAGTCCAAAGACCCAGTGTGGGGCTGTGGTGGGGCTGAACCCTCTAGAGCACATGACTGTGAGCCTGAACCCTCTATAGCACATGACCTCACACGTTCAAGCAAAAATTCATCAATCCTGTCAAAATGAAAGATTAGCAGTGAGGAATTTTTTATCTGATGACTCTGGATAATTAAAGGGGCTGTAACTCTGGGTTAATAAGGACAGAGAATAAAGCTAAGAAAGGACACAATCATGATACACAGCAGACTGAAGCTGACCACACAGACAGGCTCACACGGCACACAGGCATTTGAACCGTGACAACTACCAGTGCCAATACGGCTGTGAACTATGGTGAGTACCACTAGCAAAGTATTTACAACCAAACTGGTCATTTTTAGAATCGTAATCTAAAGCAGTTTTCTCACATCTGTGTCAGCCTAATGAACACACACACATACACACACCCACACCCATACACCTATGACAGCCTAATGAACACACGCCACACACACCTATGACAGCTTAATGAACACCCCAACACACACACACACACACACCTATGAAAGCCTAAGGAACCCTCCCCACACACACACACACACCTATGACAGCTTAATGAACCCCCCAACACACACACACACACACACCTTTATCAGTCTAATACCCCAACCACACCCCACACATCACAGCCCAATGAACACCCCACACACAGCCTAATTACCCCCCCCCCCACACACACACACACACTGTGCAAGCCTGTTAATTACACCTGATCCCGTTGTCCCTACGGTAACTAGAGTGCAGTAAAGTGCTGATATTATTCACACCTCTGCTTGGGGTCTAGTGTGGATCCTGAAGAATTAACAAAGCAAGTGTAGGATCAGAACCTGATACCCCACCCAACGACTGACACTGAAGACCAGTAACCTGCAGTAACCTGTACAGACACAGTATTCACTAGTCAAAGATCAAGATCCATAAAGCTCCACTATCACTTCTACACAAGTTTCAGAGTGAGTGATTTTAAATGTGAAGCAAAGCAAGATCCTCACTAGTAATGTTGGTGTTTGTCTGTACAAGCCACTGTACATGAGGTGGAGGGACTGAATCCCTCCAACACACCTGTACCATCACCACACCAGTGGATGCATATATTAGAAAAATATGGCACTAAAAAAAGTTTGTAAAAAAAAAGACTAGCTTGTAAAAAAAAAGACTAGCTTGTAAAAAAAAAAGAATATTAAATCTGACCACATATCTGGAGTTTCTCCATCATTTCCACCACTTTCTCTGGGCTTCACCTTTTTCTTGTATCACAATGTGGGTTAATTCAGACCTGCTCAAATACCACTGCCTGTCTGTCTGTCTGTCTGTCTGTCTGTCTGTCTGTCTCTTTCTGACTGAATCACTGACACATTTTTTGAATGAAATAAGTGAATGAAGTATATGAACAGGCCTTTGTGATCCTTTAGTTATACCAGCCACGCAGTAAACATATTGCAGACTCCACCTGCATCTGCCACAAACTCCACCTGCAGCTCTCTGGAATGAGATTTGCAGGAAGACTGAATCAATCAGGTATACTTCCATATTGACTTTTTAAAAAGACAGACATATAGTTATGGGAAGGATTGAAATCAACAACAGTAGGCTAACTACTAAACTGCATTACACAGTATGTAATCAAAGCAGCACCCACCCAAACCCAAATGCAAACCCAAACCCAAACCCTTGCCCTGAGATTCCCCAAGACAAATAAAGGAAAACAGCCCCCTTGGTCTCTAGGAGATTTGCTTCAAAGTGAAGGAAACTACACAACACACCTTGAGCTGATGGGAGTGTTTGAGAAGCTGCGTCAGCCCTGCTGTCCTCCACATTAGGAGAGAAGTTCAGGAGCAGATGCTGCTGGCACTCAGCCAAACTCTGTCTGGCCAGCAGGAAGTCGGCTTATCTTGGGTGCGGTGCTGAATTACGACACACCGCAATACTGGCAAGACAGTCATTCCAAAAAGGGTCAATGTTCCGCCGTACATCCAAACAAAGGTGCCAAACGGGCTCAGAATGCTGCTGATTATGGAAAACGTCCACAAAATATAGCAGAAACATGACAACTTCTTTAAGGTTGACCATGTATGTTCATTTGAGTATCTTAATGTGATGGTGTGAATGTGAAAGCAGAGATGTGCAGGAATATTAAACTATCCCACAGTCTCATACAGATTCTCACTCTGCCCAAGACTCAATTTACCAGCACAATGCTCAGATCTTTCTCCATGCCACTGCCGAACTCTGACCTTTATGAAACACTCCTGACACACTCACAGAGCCAACATCAGGGAGACGTTCGGCACACGAACCTCTGTGATAGCCCCATCACACAGGGGCACTGCGAACAGCAGAATGTTGAACCAGACTGTCTGGGTAGGTCATATCAGGTCATGGGTTTCTCCCTGGTCTGGATGCTTATGTGCTTAATAACCCATATCCTAATGCATGTAATTACATGTCATCACACAAATTAAGATTGTTTGTAGAGACATGTCGGTGATGCATTTTGAACTTTTCAAGCCTTACTGTTTATAATATAATACCAGGACTCCATTCTTGCTCCTCTTACTGTTTATAATATAAGGACTCCCCTCCTGCTCCTCTTACTGTTTATAATATCAGGACTCCCCTCCTGCTCCTCTTACTGTTTATAATATCAGGACTCCCCTCCTGCTCCTCTTACTGTTTATAATATCAGGACTCCCCTCCTGCTCCTCTTACTGTTTATAATATCAGGACTCCCCTCCTGCTCCTCTTACTGTTTATAATATCAGGACTCCCCTCCTGCTCCTCTTTCTCTTTATAATATCAGGACTCCCCTCCTGCTCCTCTTACTCTTTATAATATCAGGACTCCCCTCCTGCTCCTCTGCTGGAACAACTAAGACAGAATAAGAACAAGTATCCTTTCCTTGTAAAAAGAAAGTTCAAAAATATTTTTCTCAACATCAGAGCAAAAACTAGTTTCCTGACTCCATCAATGTCACATTCTATACAGCACAGACGACACAGACAGCACAGACACAGACACACAGGGATATGCATGGGCAGGGACACAGGCTGGGACACAGTCTGGCTGGGACACAGGCTGGGACACGCAGCGTAGGTTCACTTCACCCTTCTTACAGTCTCACACAAACAGAACGCTGAATTCACTTTTTTACAGATTACAGGTTTACAGGTTTTCTTATTCACTCGGCCAGAAGAGCCTCGTGTTGTCATGACACCTGTGTGGAAAGAGGCTTACATGAAATAAAAAGAGCTATTGTCAATAACCTGAAAATATGATCCTGTTTAATTAATGAAGCAATCTAACCACAGTATGAGCACCATTCTCTGACACTAAGATGTGGATTATGTGGGTGGATGTTAAGTGTGAAGAATCAGAACAGCAGGCATAAAAATCAGCAACTCAAATTACCTGCAGTTATAACTGAAACGTACTTTACAATGGCAGAGTGACATAGGATCATCAGCTGGGCAGAGTCCAAGCAGACCACAAAAAACCCTACTGAGGGGGAAGAGGGGAGGAGGGATAGAAGAGGGGAGGGGAGGAGAGGGGAGAGGAGGAGAGTAAAGCTGGGACACTGACAGCACTCTATATCACACACAATCCAGACCAACCCAGCCCGAGTCCTCACGTGAGACGCATCTCCAAGGCTGCGTGGGCCGACGGTGGCTGCTGTAACGGAGACGCAGCTCAGATGTTCTTCTGAATTATGGTGCCAGTGGCAGCTGCATCTTGTTCCACCCTCAGGAAGCCGCAGTGCTGCTCCACTGCTGCCCTGACCCAGAATCAGACGCTCCGCTGCCCGCACCCGCCACCCGCCACCACTTGCGTGATTAAATGCCTGTCGTGACCTTCTCACTGAAGTCATGCATGAATCAAGGGGTACACGGGGACCTAAGAGGCCTGGCCAGTGCACTGCCCTCCTCTGCACATCCCTCAGTCTCTGGACAGCACCGTTCTAAACATCTCCGTCATCTCCATGCTGACTGCTGAGATTTTCATTCAGCACAATGTAATCCTCCTACTGTCACTGTAATATGGCAGCTGGGTGACCTTTGTAATTACACCAGATGAAGTGTTGCTACAAATAGTATTGGTTTACTACTAATATTTGGTTTATTGCATAAGTCTTACCAAAAGCTAAAAGCTAAACCTGAACAACTCCCATACAGACAAATAAATGTCAGTATCAGTTGTGAGAATACAGCTGTGAAGTGCTGCTTCATCCCAAGAACTGAACGCTCCTGACAAGAAACTGTTCCCCCTACATTGTATCAAAATGACATGCATGTAAAGAATTCAATATAGGAACACCAGTCCCTGAGGCCGGGCCCAGTCCAGTGCATGAGCATGGCCCCGCCCCTGAGCCCTGCCCCTGAGTCCCGCCCCTGAGTCCCGCCCCTGAGCCCTGCCCCTGAGTCCTGCCCCTGAGCCAAACACACAAATACAGACACACACACACACAATCTTCTGCTGCTGTAAGACTGAAATGGCAAAATCTAAATTACATCTCTGTAAAGACCATGCCACAGTTGGGGAGGTGACCTTTGTAACTTTTTCTCTGTTGACTTTGCTTGGATTTGTTTACTTATTTTCTAGCCAGTGAAAATAAGCTTTCCGTACTGCTCAGTCTCCAAATTCGCATTGCTAAGCAGGTGAAGATGAGAGCGAGTGCTCTGCCTTCCACACAGCCAGCACTGCCCTGCTCTTCCCTCCGTTTGGGCTTTCCTGCTCTGCTTGTGAAAAACGGCTTGAGCCAAGAACAAGACAAAAGGGGTGTGGTCTTCAGCTTGCCTTTTGACCCACTCTCAAATCCCGTAGGAGCATGTTAAGCAGTGGGTGGGACCTCATGACCAAAAACATGCTGCTATGGCATTCAGCAACACCAAGAGCTTCTCAGTGAGTTAAGAGTGCAGTGTGACACCACCTCCCCCACTCCACTCAGCCCTAGCTCACATGTCTTCTCTACAGCTCTGGTCCTTCACATGAGCAGAGTGACAGACTGAAAGGTCTGCAGACCACATGCACTAGCCTAGTGAATAACAGCTGCTGTATACACAGTCCACACAGTTCCTGGGTGACACAGACAGCAGCTCCTCACTCTCCAGCATAAGTGCACGTCTGCACTGGGCTTTATAAGCTCTTCTAAAGCAGGTCGAGCAAGGCCATCGATTATCGCAAAAAATGAATGATCAACTTGGTTTTAGAGAATAATAAGTACACAGATGAATGTCACTACGTAAACCACAGCAATACCCACAGATGGCTCTTGTCTTTCTGAAATACACAGACTATTGTCCCCAAAACAGTGAGGCTAGCAGATCAAAGTATGGGAGGGCAGTGTTGTCTATGAGCCGTATCCCACTACGACCGTGCCAGTGAAATGAATCTGTATCAGACTCCATCTCTGGATGGCTGCCATCTGGTGCTACTGGAGTGTGCAGAGGTGGAGGAGCTGTGTGATGCTACCATTGTGATGGAGCTAGGCCCAGCCCAGCACCTGCTCTCCTCACACCTACAGGGTCAGAAGTTGCACTTTGAGCACTGTAAGGGGCAACTTCTTCCACCTGACAGAGACAAAACAGACCAGCAGTGTGGCCAACAGGCTGCATGTAGTTTCATAAAATGAAAATGGGAAGGAGTGACAGGGAGGTAGAGGGGGAGAGAGAGAGAGAGAAACAGAGAGAGAGAGAGAGAGAGAGAATGCAGTTAAGCTAAGGGTGGCCCTCAGATGTATGTGTGCTGTGTGTGTGCTGAGGTTTGTGTGAGCTGTCTATGTGCTGAGGTTTGAGTGAGCTGTGTGTGTGCTGAGGTTTGAGTGAGCTGTGTGTGTGCTGAGGTTTGAGTGAGCTGTGTGAGCGCTGAGGTTTGTGTGAACAGTGTGTGCGCTGAGGTTTGTGTGAACTGTGTGTGTGCTGAGGTTTGTGTGAGCTCGCTAGGGAACAGACCAAGTGGGTTGAGAATGTCTGCACTCTGCAGCATGTAAAGGAGACCCACACTCCACATCATCCTACCACTGCTGTCTTTCAGTCACCACGGAGACACCAGGGCAGGACGACAAGCACATCAAAGTCTGTGTTCAGAAACACCCCAAACCCAGTTCACACACAGAACCCGTACTGCACAGAACCACAAACCAGACACTAAGCGCTAACTCTAGTGGGTAACACTAAGGCCTAATTATACTGGCTAATATTATGGGCCGAGTATAGTGGTAACACTAAGGATTAACTCTGGTGTCTAACACTAAGGGCTAACTTTGGTGGATAACACTAGACTAATACTAAAGGCTAGCACCAAAGGCTAAGTCTAGTAGCTAACACTAAAGGTTAACACTAGTGACTAATTCTAAAGGCTAACACCGCAATGACCGGGTATCATTCAAAGACTGTTCAAACACACCACGTATTCCCTGGGATGCAGTAATTGATCATTCTAGATGCTCTGACTTGAGGGAGACTTTCCAGTGGAAGAAATTATTATACAAGGTGATCCCGTCAAAGCCTTCATTTTATGGGGTAACCAGGTGAACACGAGTTCATTCAGATGTTTACACTCAGTGCAGTGGCAGGTAGTTTGGAATTCTGTTGTGCTGCCACACAGTATTCTCACATCTACACCAAGACCAATGATGCAAAGAAATGTCCTCCAATGGCCGGACTAAAGCCTCATGTTAATGACATGGTTTTAATGCAGGGTACTCATAATAGTAATGTTTATGCAAATCAATTAAGAAACGTGCAGAAAACCTGGGAATCGCTGCAGGGCGCAACAGCCTCGACTCACTACAAAAAAAAACAAGAGGCCAAACGTGCATGGACTCGAACTGCTACCTATATGTAGGCTAATAACGTTTGGGTCCCGAGGGAGCGGAGCGCCAACAAGCAGAGCCTGTTCCGCCGAGCGCGAGCTGAGTCACGCGGCCCTGTCCGACTCCGCGTCACCCGGCAGTAACGACTCGCCGAGAAACGGGAGCGGAAAAGCGAGTTGTTGCGGGCATGGCGCCTGAAGAAACCTGACAGACGCAGGGCCCGCTACGACGAACGGGGGTAACAGTGTGAGGGGCCGTGTTGATCTTTTTCCACGACGCAAAAAGGCGAAGAGGAGATGAGGGGTAAACGGCGTCCCACCCTCAGCCAAAATCCAACTCACTTGATGAAGCAACGTGCCCCTTCGAACGTATATCCTTCTTCCCATCCAGTGGGTAAATCTGAGGAAAGAAAAACAATAATTATAACATTTTCCTTTACGAAAGTTGATTTTATGGCGGACTCTGACGTTTTTTAGAACATCTGGCGAACAGCCGCAGAAACGTCCGTTAGAGCTGCGCGAGCTCTGCGGCGTCATGTTGTCCTCGCGCTTCCCACCAGCCCGAGGCTTCATCTGCAGGCGCCTCTCGCCACAATACATTACACTGCACATTACACTGCATATGAATAGCGGCCGTGATCTCCTTTATTTTATTCCACGTCGCTCGCTTAGCACTGCAGATTTCTATGAACGTGAAGTGCCGTGTTTGGGCTCGATAACGGTTGGATATGGAAATCAATTCAGGCACAAGAGCCGCTGGTGCGCAGGACGCGAGGAGTGTGCTGTTACTAGAAGGAACCGCTCCGCGTTTCCGCTGTCACACACTCGAGTCTTCAGACCGACCAGAGCCGCTGGGTTTATGAATATACCCTCACTGCACGATAGTTTTGCCCAGTGCTGCCAGCCCAGCCCAGCCGCGCGCTGCACTCGGACGGCACTGGCCGCTTCGACGAGGCGACGCGGAACGTGACACGGACACACTGTAGCGGCCCGACGACGCGAAACGGAACTTCTGGCCATCGTGACAGCGCGTCCAGACGCGGTTCGGCCAGACGGACGTGGTAGCCGCCGTCGCCGCGTAGCGCCACAGCTGCGGCAGTACTGCAGGGCTCTCTAATGCCGTTTCTTGCCGCGTCTCTACGTTCTTCAGTCGTTGTTTGACAAAAACAAAGCAGACGGCGCCGCGGCGACTGTTTACCTGGAGTTTTCCTGTGTCCAGTAATGACCGCTTCTCCAGTGACGGGATGCAGCCAGGTCGTACTCTTCGCCTCTTCGCTGTTGGGTAAGAAATGAGAGAATGTAAAAAAACCCGTACGCTAGCGCGTGAGGTAGGCATTCAAGCCAAGGTTTATCCAAAACTTTCAATTCCCATCATAATTACTTGATGAAGAATACTCGTCCGTCCCGGGTAACCCCATAACTCCAAGAAGAAGGCAGGCAAGATAGCCAGTCGGGGTTTAGATCCGCCGCCATGTCTAACACTAAGCAGCCCTCGGATGCGCGTCTCCGTCGTACTCGCGCGTACACGGAAACCCTAGCAACGGGGTCTCGAGCAAACGGGATGAAGCGCACCTCTGGGGGGCGGGCGCGTGCCTGTCAAATAATTTACATCTATCTTTTTCATCTTCTATAATAAATAAAATATACATTTACGAGGTTGTCGAGTCCACTGATATGGTGGCAATGTATGGTCAATTTTAGCTGGTTATCAACATGGTTGGTGCTGAATCAAACCACTTAATTTAAAAAGAAAATCAAAATTGACCTTTTAATAATAGATAGGGAAATAACATTTTGTTAGTATTACATCTATGTCTCTGTAGTATTTTGTGCATATGTATTAGTGTTTTTATTTTTATTAGTAGTCACTCTACAGGTACCACAGAAGTTTTATGAGAAATTCGACCAAATCAGTTAATCAACATCAGAAAAATAGACTTCAATTACTATTTGCAGCTGTATTAGTACTAGCTGTTAAAACACAGTGTCTATTAAAACACATTGTCTTTCTTTTTCATGTGTGGAAATTCAGGTGTCCAGAGCTGTTTGCAGTGAGAGGGCTTTCAGCTCCACAGCACATGGCCCAGGTTGACCCTTTGACCTTCTGCTTGTCACTGCACAACTAATCCAACCAATTAATGATTCGGTGTATTAGAGGAGCTTAGAGAACATGAGCATGAGACTGAGGAGGCCACCACCACAGAGCCTCTATTCCCTCTCTTCCTGAGGGGATCACAGAATATGTGATGGATATTAATTTTCTCCCATTTGACAATGTATTTTGGCACATATTTTTGCTGAATGTCAAAGTTAACGTCATGCATTTTCTCATTGCAGTGACAGTCAGACTCTAAGGGCAAGATCATCTCCCTTTTACTACCTGCTTGTGTGACATTCCTAGTTGCTCAGTGAGTAATGAAGATTGTTGTAGTGTAATTGTTGTAGTGTAAAAGGTGCTGTAGTGTGAGAGTGTGTGTCCTGGCTGGTGAGATGTTGTCAGGGCTGGGTCCAGGACCATCCCTCCTGTCACCACTGGAGGGAACCCATGAGCAAATACTCGTGGGAGACGCAATCAGCGGTGAGGACCTGCAGCTGTGCCTTCCCCTATATAATGGGCATGGTTGCAGTTCCTCACTGCTGAGTTGTTTGTTGCCGCTCGCTCTTGCAGCCAGCCTTATTCCCGGTTACTGAGCAGTCGTTTTTCTCTCTCTACTGTTTTTTCAAGGTCTCTTCTCCTGCGCCCTTACTGGCCTTTCTCAAGTTTAACCCAAGCTCTTTTTTCTCTATTTTTAGTTTTTGTGCTTTTGTTTTCAGCCAGCTCCCTTCCCTGGCTTATATTTATTTTGTTCGTTTGTGCTCCCTTTTTGATCACGACACGTTGAGTGGTTTTCCTCCGTGTGCTTTTGTTTTCAGCCAGCTCCCTTCCCTGGCTTGTATTTATTTTGTTCATTTGTGCTCCCTTTTTGATGATGATGATGATAATTCTTTATTCAGTCAAATAATCATCACATAATACAAAGATCAGCATGACAAACCTTGTCAACATAATAATGACTGAAAAGGCACAGGCAGAAGCATAATGCTTATTATTATGCCTGTCCTACATAACAAATTAAGCTACCCATAAAAATTTTACAGTATAAAAAAAGAAGAAAGAAAAATAGAAAGTAAAAAGCAGTGGTAATTACTTAACACTTGTAACTTTCAAATTTCCCTACATACCTTTTTTTTATGAAAATGTTCTACACATTCATAAATCCATGTTGGCATCATTCCAATATTTAACTCCAACAACAGATATACATCTCCTTTTAACCTCTTTTCTAGCTTTTTGAACAACAAATTTACAAACATCTCTCAAGTCATATTTAGACTTTTGCATTGAGAAAAACCTTTGTACACAGGCAGGAAGTAAATTAACTTTTACTTTGTACATTATTTGCATTATTTTATAATAAACCAAGTCATAAAATTTCATAACATGGGATTTTATAAAAAGTATATTAGTATGCTCATAATATCCAACTTTATTAATAATACGTATGGCTCGTTTTTGTAAAAGAACTATAGCATTTAATGCTGTTTTATATGTAGAACCCCACACTTCCACACAATATGACATATAAGGAAGTATAAGTGAACAATAGATTATATATAGAGCTTTATAATTTAATATATTTCTGGACTTATACAGGATTAAAATTGACTTTGCAATCTTTCTATTTATATATCCAATATGTTGTTTCCATGTGTCACGTGTGGCTACGCCCCCTCTCCCCGCTGTCACTCCAACGTCTTTGTTCCTCGTGGTTTTGTTATTCCCTGCCTGTTTATCCCGCCCAGCTCGTTGTCTCTGATTCCTCGTTTGTTACCACGCCCCTGTCGTCATTGTTTGCACCTGATCCATGTTTGGTGTTCTGTGTATATATAGCCCCTGAGTCTCCCTTGTCCCTTGTCGAGTATTTTGATTCTGTGTATGTTTCATGCTGTTGGTTCGTATACCCGATTCCCGTAGTTTTGTGTTTCGTCCGTTGGATTTTGGTTCTCTGTGTCTCCCTGCCTGGTTGTGTTTCCTTGTGTTTAAAATGCCTGTGTTTGCGTGTTATTCGGACTGCCCTCCCGTTATCCACCCGGACTGGCTTAGTGACGACGATTATGGAATGCCCTGCAATAAATCTCGCTCCTCTCAGCATTTGTGTTACACCATGTTAATTTATGATTAATAACAACACCTAGGAAATTTATATCAAAAGCTCTTTCAATTTTAGTATCACATATTTTTAATTTAATATCCTCATTCATTTCTTTGAGTTCCAAAAACCATAAATTTAGTTTTTTTTTAATATTCAACGACAACTTATTGACATCAAACCAAATTTTAAGGATTTCTAATTCCCTTTCAATAGATGACAAAAGTTCCTTCAAATTATTCCCAGAACAGTACATATTTGTATCATCTGCAAAAATAACAAATTTTAATAGTTTAGTAACATTACAGATATCATTGATGTAAAGTAGAAAAAGTTTTGGACCAATCACAGATCCCTGGGGTATTCCACAAGTGACCTTCCTGAACTGTGACATACTAATTTGTACACATTGCTGTCGATTTTCCAAATAACTCTTGATCCAGGAATAAGCCACACCCCTTATTCCATACTTCTCCAATTTTCTCAATAATATACTGTAAGCTATAGTATCAAATGCTTTCTGTAAATCAATATAAACACCAACTGAACATTTGTCATTTTCTATTGCCTTTGATATTTCTTCTACCATCTCCATTACTGCATATGTAGTAGTTCTATTGTCCCTAAAGCCATACTGGTGTTCGCTCAGAATTTTGTGTTTATCCAAAAAAGATCCATTTGTTTAACAACAACAAATTCTCTAATATTTTTGAGAATTGGGGTAAAAGTGACACTGGTCTATAGTTATCAACACAATGCTTATCTCCATGTTTAAATATTGGTATAACCTTTGCCATTTTCATATTATTCGGAAAAACACCTTTTTGAAAGGATAAGTTACATATATAAGTCAACAGTCTTACAATTTGGCCAATGACTTCTTTCACAATTTCCATACTAGTCCATCTCTCACATGTGACGGTGTGCAATGGACATTTTTTTTCCACTGCAAAGAAGATTTTAAAAGCCTGTTTTAATGAACTATTTAACACCTACATCTATACGCAGCAGAGAGCATAAAGAGAGCTAGCACTGCTGAGATCATCTAAGAGCAATAAGGTGAACTGTAAAAAAAAAAAGAAGCTTTTATTTTATGTTTGAATGAGAAGCCTTTGCATGATAAATCCATCTCTAGCTGCAGTAAAACATCTAATTTTACTAATGATCAAAAGGTGGATGATAAAAACATCACGATGCTACTATAAATAATAGATGAGCTACAAGAAAATGTCTGGAATACTTGGAAAGTGATAAAACTAAAAAGTTTGTGGTCTAATGTTGATAAAGACAAGATTCATGACAAAGAGAATAGAGGATAAACCAACCCTAACCCTAGCTATTCAAACGAAAAACACAGATTGATAGAAGTCTTTACAAGTACCTGTATTAACTGAATCTGTCACGTAGGGCAACGCCCCCTCTCGTAGCTGTCACTCTGGGTTCCCTCATGTCCGTGTTCCCTGCCTGTTTGTCCCGCCCTGCTCGTTTGTCTTTGTGTTTCCTTGTTTGTTGCCACGCCCCAGTGTCATTGCCATCACCTGTCCCTAATTAGTCTCTATGTATAAAGTCCTAGTATTTCCCCAGTCCAGTATCCGTGATTTTGTCTACTTAGTGTCTTGTGCTTTGTTCTATCCTGTCCTTTGTGAGTATTGTTTCCGCTGCAAGTATTCCTGCCTGTTCCATGTTTCCCCGTCGTGTTGGTTTATCTGCCCGAGTATGTCTGTTCGTATTTCATGTCTGGACTGTGTGATGAGGTCAGAGATCTGCCCCACACTATATGGCATCTTAGACACTGGACTTACCTACCAAAGAGCTTGGGGTGGAACAGCTCCAGCCCTTATACTGGTCAGAAGGGCCCATGACCGTGTAAGGGTAGGGGGAGCTGCAGAAGGACACCCAGGATTAAAAGAACTGGACATTAAATATACTTACCGGTAAAAGAGATTGACAATGGCCATTTGTATAAATCATTTGTACTGTTATTCCTTGTTGCAACGTATGATGTAAAATAGTAACTTCATTATTTCTCTGTACAATACACCTACCCAGTATGTTGGTTTAGCCCAGGGCGGGGCTCAGGGTATTTAAGGGTGGTGTAGGCTAGAAGGTAAAACGCCACGGTAAGAGATGTTAAATGACCTGCTGACTGAAGTTAGTCTAGTAAAGGTTGTGAGCTGTAAGATTGTTGATACATGTCTAGGAGACATTAGAGCTTGCCCAATTGTTTTATGCTTGGATCTACTCTTTTTATTTTCACTTTGTTTACTGATAATAAATTAAACACTAAGTAACATAATGGAGGTATCCTGTGCCCTTGATCTGAGAAACACGTACTCTGTGCCTGACACTCGACACACATAATTCCTGGCATTCTCACGGAGTACCTTGTCCTTCGTCGGGGAATGTTACAAATGGTGGCAGCGGTATTAAAAGTTTGAAGATTCGACGGCTCAGACGTGCCTGCAGATAAGAGCAGAAAAGAGCGTCAGCAAGCGTCCGGATCCCAAGTATCAGAGACAAAAACGGTACGAGATGCCTCCGAAAAAAGTTCAGTTGACGCAAAGCGAGCAACAAGAGGAACACGTAGATGATGAAGAAAGACAACGGCTTCCCACTAGTTCCCAAGCAGTAGCAACAAAAACAGACACCAGCATTGAACAGTTGTGCAATACACTACAAGATTTTGTACGAGTGCAACAAGAAAAAGACGAACATTTGCAACGTGAAGCAGCGAGACAAGAGCAAAGATGGCGGTCGCTGCACCACCAGTTCGGGCTACTTCAAGACGAGCTGAGGAGAAACCTACCTGAAAGACGCCGTGAAGAAAGTGAAAGTACAGAAGCTCCGGGGCCTTCCAGAACTCAGATTCTACGAAGTAGAGACGAGACTCCAAGAGCAGGTCTATATCAGCACGAAGCCCCAAGAGTAACACACACACCACCTACACCGAGAATGCCGACACTAAAAGAAACCGATGACATCGAGCACTTTCTCACCATGTTTGAGCGAATAGCACAAGCTACGTGTTGGCCAAGAGAAACATGGGCGTTATACTTGGTGCCATTACTCGAAGGCAAAGCTCGAGCAGCGTATGTGGCCATGGATGCGGATGACGCCGGTGAATACGACAAAGTTAAACAAGCAATACTAAAAAAATATGAAATAAATAAAGAAACTTACCGACAGCGATTCCGGAACTCAGCGGTGAAAGAAGATGAAACCCCAAGAGAATTCTTTACAAGGCTAAAAGGTCTTTACGAGAAATGGATGGTTCCGAAAGAAAAATCTAAAGAGGAAATAGGAGATACCATCATACTAGAACAATTCCTGAGGACGGTAAAGCCGGAACTAAGAAGCTGGATTATAGAACGCAGTCCAACCTCGGCAGACCAAGTCATGGAGATGGCGGAGGCGTTCCAAGCAGCGAGACAAACCGAAGCAGAATTCCGGCATGGAAACGTCCACAGAATGCATCACGCAGAGCCCGGTAAATATGGGGGTGGTAGTAGCGGTGGTTCTAGGATACAACACACTAGAATAACCCCACAGAGTCATTGGCGTCCTAATAAAAACATAGGAAGGGTTATAGTAAACAGCGATAAACGTCAGGAAGAAGCTGTATGGAGGTGTTACAATTGTAACCAAATCGGCCACAAGGCAAATGTATGCCCTAAACGCGAGAGTAATTTCAATAGATTGTGTTACATTCCTCAACGCGCGACGAGCACTGAGCGGCAGGAAAGCTGTACAGATAGCGTGGTGTATGTAAAAATAGGAGGGAAGAGATTTAAGGCTTTAATAGACACCGGCGCTAGCCAGTCCATGATCCTAGCAGAGTGTTTACCTGAGCTTAGACTCAGTCACACCGGTTCAATACGAGTAAAATGTATACACGGGGATGAACAGGTTTACCCCACAGCAGATGTCAGCATTGAAATTAAGGGACAAGCATATATGCTAAAGGTGGGAATTATACAGAGCGCCCCATATGCTGTCATATTATGCAGAGACTTACCAATTTTAGTAGACCTCTTAACTGGGCAGCAGAGTGTAGCAGAGGGGATGATAGCAACTAGGCTGCAAACCAAAAGAGAAACTGCTCAAGAAAGCAAAGTTTTACTGAAAGAAATGCCATTTAATATGGAGTTAAGAAATAGGAAATCTAAAAGAGAAAAAAGGCAGGACAAGACAAAGGGTACAGTATTGGTTGAAAAATTAGAAAACCCTAACATTCAGACCGAAATTCTACCTAGTAACATAGCACAACTACAGAGCCAGGATGAGTCACTCAAACCATTATTTTCAAAGTACGCCAAGGACATAGCAGCAAATAAAAATGACAATTGTCTAGTTTTAAAAGAAAATATACTCTACAGAGTTAAAGGTGACCAAGAGCAGTTAGTGGTACCAAAATGTTTAAGGCAAGAGGTCATTAAACTAGCACATTCTGAACCATGGGCAGGCCACCTAGGACACGCTAAAACACTTGACAGAATAGCACACAGATTTTACTGGCCTAGTCAGCATGTAGATGTTGCAGAGTTCTGTAAGACCTGCCCCGAGTGCCAACTCACAGCTCCAGCGAAAAAATCTGATAGAGTGCCACTAATAAATCTTCCCATAGTAGAGACCCCATTCACACGGATCGCTATGGACATCGTTGGTCCCTTACCAAGAAGTCAGGCAGGAAACCGGTACATACTTGTTATCTGCGACTATGCAACTCGCTATCCTGAGGCATTTCCACTTAGGAAAGTCAAAACACGCCAGTTGGTCAATGCTTTGATGCAGTTAATCTCAAGAGTAGGCATACCTAGAGAAATACTCACTGACCAAGGCACTAATCTGACATCTAAGCAGTTCAGGGAAGTGTTCAAACTTCTGGGGATCAAGGGGATAAGAACTACACCATACCACCCTCAGACAGACGGCCTAGTGGAAAGATTCAACAAAACATTGAAGAGCATGCTGAAGAAATTCGTTGCAGATTCAGGCACGGACTGGGACACATGGCTCCCGTATCTACTCTTTGCTTACAGAGAAGTGCCACAAGCATCCACTGGATTCTCTCCTTTCGAATTGCTATATGGTAGAGAGGTCAGAGGTCCTCTTGATGTACTGAAGGAGGCGTGGGAAGGTCACAACACCGATCAAAAGCTCAACAGCCTATCCTATGTCCTCAAGATGAGAGAGAAGATGGCAACACTAACCGAGATGGTCCACAAAAACATGGAGAAAGCCCAAAAGCATCAAAAGATGGGGTATGACAGAACGGCAAAGAATAGAGGACTCGTTCCAGGAGAAAAAGCCCTTATCCTTCTGCCAACATCAGACACCAGCCTCTTGGCAAAGTGGCAAGGGCCATACGAGGTCATACAGCGGATCGGACAAACATCATATGAGCTACTTCTCCCTGATAAGAAAAAGAAGAAGCAGGTATTTCACATCAACATGCTGAGAGCATGGAGAGAGTCCAAAATGGACATTTCAGAGCAGATGTGGATTAGAGCTATTGAGGAAGAGGAGGAGACAAGAGAACAATACTTCCCAATAAGGAGGGAGGACGTCACTCAACCTATGCCACTCGACCTATCCCATCTAGGAACAGAACAGCGCAGGCAACTGGAAAGAATCATCCCAACAGACCTTTTCAAAGAAGAGCCAGGCAAGACAAACATGCACCACAATATACGGCTGCTGAAAAATGATCCCATCAGACAGACAAACTGCAGAGTGCCTGCACGCCTGATGCCAGATCTGAAGAGAGAGGTGGAAACTATGTTGGAACTTGGAGTAATAGAACCATCAAGGAGCGAATGGTGTAGTCCAGTGGTATTGGTCCCAAAAAAAGATGGAGGCTTACGATTTTGTGTAGACTTCTCAAAACTTAATGCAGTATCAGCTTTTGACCCATACCCAATGCCAAGAGCTGACGAACTGATCGAGAGGCTGGGTAGAGCAAAGTATTTGACAACACTGGACCTGAGTAAAGGATATTGGCAAGTCCCATTGACACCAGCAGCAAGAGAACTGACCGCATTCCGCACACCTAGTGGCCTGTACCACTTCACAGTTATGCCTTTCGGTCTTCACGGAGCGGCAGCAACATTTCAACGGCTAATGAATGAGGTGCTTAAAGGCACAGAGGAGTTTGCAGCTGCCTATATAGATGACGTCGTCATTTACAGCACAACCTGGGCTGAGCACGTGCAACAGGTGGGAGCAGTGCTGCAACGGATTGCAGATGCTGGGTTGACAGTTAACCCGAGTAAGTGTTACCTTGCGAAAGGTGAAGTCTCTTATCTAGGATATGTCCTAGGGGGTGGAGTCATCCGCCCACAAGTCAGTAAAATTGAAGCAGTGAAGGAGTGCCCTGTTCCGACGACCAAGAAGAGAGTACGTTCATTCTTGGGACTGGTTGGATGGTACCGCAGGTTCATTCCAAACTTTTCCAGTAGAGCAGCGGTATTAACAGACCTGGTATGCAAAGATAAGCCCCAAAGAGTGAAGTGGACCGAGGAATGTGAGGTGGCATTTCAAGATCTGAAGGCCTGCTTGTGCTCCGAACCCATTCTGCGCAGCCCAGACTTCAGTAAAGCCTTCCTTGTCCAGACAGACGCATCTGGAAAAGGATTGGGTGCAGTCCTGCTCCAAGGCGAAGAAGGGGACATGCAGCCTATCCTCTATATCAGCCGGAAATTGTTCCCAAGGGAGACAAATTACTCCACTGTAGAAAAGGAGGCGCTGGCAGTGAAGTGGGCATTGGATTCACTGAAGTACTATTTAATGGGGGCTGAGTTCACATTGGAGACTGACCATCGAGCACTGCAGTGGATGCAGAAGATGAAGGACAGTAATGCAAGGATTACCCGATGGTATCTCTCCCTGCAACCTTTTAGGTTTTGTGTGAAGTACCGCAAAGGAGAGCAGAATGTGGCTGCAGACTTCCTCTCTCGTCACCCTTAGGTGTGACCTCTTGAAGGAGGGGGGTGTGTGATGAGGTCAGAGATCTGCCCCACACTATATGGCATCTTAGACACTGGACTTACCTACCAAAGAGCTTGGGGTGGAACAGCTCCAGCCCTTATACTGGTCAGAAGGGCCCATGACCGTGTAAGGGTAGGGGGAGCTGCAGAAGGACACCCAGGATTAAAAGAACTGGACATTAAATATACTTACCGGTAAAAGAGATTGACAATGGCCATTTGTATAAATCATTTGTACTGTTATTCCTTGTTGCAACGTATGATGTAAAATAGTAACTTCATTATTTCTCTGTACAATACACCTACCCAGTATGTTGGTTTAGCCCAGGGCGGGGCTCAGGGTATTTAAGGGTGGTGTAGGCTAGAAGGTAAAACGCCACGGTAAGAGATGTTAAATGACCTGCTGACTGAAGTTAGTCTAGTAAAGGTTGTGAGCTGTAAGATTGTTGATACATGTCTAGGAGACATTAGAGCTTGCCCAATTGTTTTATGCTTGGATCTACTCTTTTTATTTTCACTTTGTTTACTGATAATAAATTAAACACTAAGTAACATAATGGAGGTATCCTGTGCCCTTGATCTGAGAAACACGTACTCTGTGCCTGACACTCGACACACATAATTCCTGGCATTCTCACGGAGTACCTTGTCCTTCGTCGGGGAATGTTACAGACTGCCTGCCTGTTATGACCCATGCCTGTGTTTTCGACTCTGCTTATGGTATTCCCCGTAATAAATCTCGCTCATCTCAGCGATTGTGTCCGTCTCCTCGTTCCGTGGCGCGTGCCACGTTACAGAATCAAAGTAATATGCCCCTCCCTCTTACAAGACATGCCCCTCCCCTCACAGAAAATGCTCCTCCCTCTTAAAAGACGTGTCCCTCCTCCTAACAGAAACCTGTCTATAAAGACACTCACTCAGAAATTAGTGCAGAAATCACTTAAGAAGCTGTTGTCTATGACCTAGGTCTGCTAAAACTCACTACTCCATCTGCAACTAAAACTTACTACTCCATTAGCAACAACACCTTCCACCTTAAACTCACTACTCCATCAGCATCAGTCTCCTTCACCTAAAACTCTCTACTCCATTAGCAACCATTCCATGCCCCTTCTGAGCATTGCAGGAGTGGACAAGATGCTCATCCTGTTTTGATCTTTGAATGCTTGTATCTACACACTCTAATGCTAGTTATTAAATGAGGCAAACATTTTTGCTAGTCCCATCTAACTAACTGCCAAAACTCCCATCATCTACACACCAACACCCACCCTCACCCCATCATCCCCACACCCCACCCTCACCTCCATCCTCCTCACACCCACACCCCTGCACACTCTGTTAAAATATGGAGACTATTATCTACACACTCTATTAAACTACACACTCTATTTTCTACACACTGTTAAACTACACACTATTATCTACACACTATTAGAGGGTGTTAGAAGAGAGAAAACGCACGTTGAGGATTGCCACCGGCCGACCGTGCGGCGCAGTCACACCAAATTATAGATTCTCGATGGGCCGCCCACCAGGACCGACATATCAAAGCCGAGTACCCCTGGGCTCTTTTTTAGGCCCTGCTCACACAGGTCAGCTGCAACATGTTCGGGTTACGGGTGGGGCAACCGTACCACGTAGCCCCACCAAATTATAGATTCTGGACCAGTCCCCAGCCACGACGGACACATCGAAGCCGCGGAGCACTGGGTTGAAGGGTGTGGGCGTGGCTGACGTTTCAAATTTGAATGGCAGGCAACATAAGCCAAATAGAGGAAAAATGCAGTAGGCCAGGGGGCGCTGCTGGCCAACCGTTGCGCCGAGACGCGCCGAACCACAGAGAGTCGGTCAGGGCCATGCCCTGAAGGGGCTCACCGAGTTTAATACCCCTACGCCGAATGGGGGCCAAACGGCAGCCAAAAAGGGGCTTTTTTTTAGGCCCGGGTCACACAGGTCAGCTGCAACTCATTCGGGTTGCGGGCGGGGCAACCGTACCACATAGCCCCACCAAATTATAGATTCTGGACCAGTCCCCGGCCACGACGGACATATTGAAGCCGCGGAGCCCTGGGTCGAACGGCGTGGGTGTGGCTGACGTTTCAAATTTGAATGGCAGGCAATGTAGGCCTAATGGAGGAAAAATGCAGTAGGCCAGGGGGACCTGCGGGCCAACTGTTGTGCCGAAATGCGCCGAACCACAGAGTGTCGGTCGAGGCCATGCCCTGACGGGGCTCATTGGTACCCCTACGCCCAAAGGGGGCCGAACGGCAGCCGAAAAGGGGCTTTTTTTTAGGCCCTAATAGTAGCTTTTTATGCGCTTATTAGCTAATTAATATGCGCTTATTAGCTACTTCTATCCAAGCACTTATTTACGTACTTGGAAATAAAACACAAACACCAAATTTTCACAACCTTTTTTTATTTTTCAAGAACAAATAATAATAATAATAATAATACCAATAATACATGTGCATAATCATATCCATAAATATACATAATTTTAAAACTCCCTAACCCTATTAAAACTTTTCAAACATTTTGCAGCACCTAAAACTTACTGAAACCCTAACCCTTAAAATAAATACTATCTACTAACCTAATCCTAACCCTAATATAACTACTATTAACCTAATCCTAACCCTAATAAAACTAATACTTAATTAGTCTCCCCATCACTATCTATGTAAATGAATCTAGCAGACCCAGAAACTAATGGTTCTGCCGGCTCCTCTTCCTCCTCCGTTTCCTCTTTCCTCCTCTTCCTTTCCTTTCCCCTCTTTCTCTCCAACCTCCTCTTCCTCTCATTCCTGCTCTTCCTCTCTTTCCTCCTCTTCCTCCCCCAGCTCCTCCTCCTCCCCAGCTCTTCTTCCTGTACTTCATCCTCATTCTCCTCCTCACTACTATCAAGGAACCTAATTTTCCTCATAGCTGACCGTTTTTTGGCCACAACATGAGTGGAGGATGATGGGCTCTCCCTGGCAGGCCCTGGCCTCTTCCCCATTGCTGGGCTCTCGTCTAGGGCTTGTGCCTGTAGGTCTCTGATCTCGACAGCCTCTGCAACTGTGCTAAGAGGTACATAAAAGTTTGAGCTGACCTCATCCGAATGGCACATGGCACTTTGGATTTTTCGTTTTTGGTCAGGGGGCATGTTTCTGATCTGAAAATTGGAAAACATGCAAATTACATAATATAATATAATAATATATAAGCTATATAATAATGTATAAGCATAACATGCTTATTACGTATGCGTAACATGCTCATTACATATTCATAACATGGTAATTACTAGGGGTGGGCATAGATAATTTTTTTTAATCTAGATTAATCTTACTGAAATCTTGAAATTAATCTAGATTAATCTATATTAAAATGGCTCATATGCGTGCTACCCAAGTAATGACTAAAAGTCAGTTTTTGAGATAGGGTTTCATAATACAGGGGGTGCATTAGACCAGGGGCTCATCTCCTGTTTCCAAAATGCATCAATGACTGCTTGAATCTGTTCTACTTTGATACTTGATGAAAAAAAACATGCTCAATAAAATGTAGGCTACTCGTGTTCAACGGTTTATTCAGTTAAACATGAATTTGTAAGCCTACATACTGTACATTAAAAGGGGTTGATAACATGTTTATTCAGCTAAACATGATATTTGAAATGTAAGCCAACATTTAGTACATTTAACCTCACGGACGTAATTTGTGGGGGACTTTTTCAAAAGCCGGTTTTGGTCCTCTGCAGTTTTAACGGTTAAAAAGTAATATTTAAATAGCGACGAATCTAGCGCTAGGACCATGCAGAAAACGACCGCTCCGAGCTCCACTCCGGTAACACTTTACGTTCCTAAAAATGAATTTTCCATGAAGCAAACCTGGCGACTTCGTGGCTGCATCCATGTAAACACACGTACGATTTGTAATTCACAGGTTTGAAAACTCGTTCTCGCCCCTACTGTGCAATTTGGTTAGGAATACAGCTAAGCTAAACTATCAAGTTGAAAGTCATCATAGTTTGCTTACCCATTTTGACCCAGTTCCCAACCCAACTTTAAGAATAGATTAACGGTGATAATTTTTATATCGCCCGATAAGAGTATCAAATTAATGAACGCCGTTAACGGCCCACCACTAGTAATTACTAGAGGTGTGCCAAAAAATCGATTCATATATCAAAAATCGATTCTCATTTACTACGATTCAGAATCGATTTTAAATGTCCCAAAATCGATTCTAAGTCGTGGTGAAGTCTCGCGTTATGTAATTACAAAATTACGCGTAAACTCGTTCAAAAGGTTCAAAACAGATGGAAGAAAGAGATATTCAACCTGTCCGGTCTTCATTTAAGGCAAAAATATGGGTTCATTTTTGGTTTTTACCAAATGCCGGGGAAGACCGAACCTGACACAATGTAGCTCGTGTGCAAGGCTTGTGTAACGTGATGAGCACGGGAGCATTAATATAGAGAAAGGTGAGAAATAATAGAATAATAGAGAAGGGTGGACCCAAGTGCCGGTTCGCAAGATCAAGACGTTTGACACTCGTCACATGTATTAGTGAGAGGGAAACGCACACAGCGACCCAGAACAAACAAAAAAACAACACGGTAGACTCAACGCGCAAAGGAATAGAAACCAAACCCGTGAGGGCACGGAGTAAATAGAAGCAAAAAAACAACGCGCAAAATACAGCGCGTGAAAAATAACACTCAAACGTAGAGAGACGGGAGAAAGAATCAAAATAACAACAGTAACAAAAACAGTGTGGATAAATGCAACGCGAAAACGAAACCAACAACGCCAGCAGAAAAAAACGCAGCAGCAAAATAAAACCCTTACCAAAAATAAAGGAAAAACGGATAGGAAGAAATACAGGATTGGGAAAACTTGAGATGAGTCAGGAAGCGACGCAGGAGTAAAGAGAGTAAGTAAAGAGAAAGCATAACAGAGAGAGGTGGCGAGACCATTAAACGATAAGCAATCACAGAGAAAGCAGAGAGTGGCTGAGAACGTATGGTTACGCCGGTTTAGTCTGGGACTGACTCTGGTGCTCCTAGCAACGGCTGGGGTAACTGTATCCGAGCCAGCCCTGACAGCTTGCAAAATAAAGCTCAAGAATTTTGGTAACACAACAAAAACCATTTTATTTTACCAAAGCACTTTATTTTTGTTAATTAAATGTGAAAGACACTTAATTTTCTATATTTGTCATTCTGTCTTGCAAAGCAGACTGTAGTAGATCATGCAGATTTTATTGACTGAAGCAGACATTTTTATAAATCAAATCGTTTTTTGAATCGAAAATCGTTTTCAATTGAAAATCGATTTTGAATCAAATCGAATCGTGAGATAGTAAACGATTCCCACCCCTAGTAATTACATATGCATAATATTTATGTGGCACACCATTGCTGTCCTGTGGCATCCTCCAAAGCCCATGCGTGTCCACTCCATCCGGAAATGCACTAATAATTTTTTGCACTGCCCTCCAGCCCGTTGAAAAAGAAGGGTGAAGAGCCTCCAGGCAAATAAGGGAAATAAACCTATTCATCCAAGTATACTCCTCTTTGGTGTGCGCTGTCTTGTGATCAGACACCTGTAAAATATGTAAAAACATGCTTATTACATATTCATAACATTCTTATTACATATTCATAACACACTTATTACATATTCATAACACACTTATTATATATGCATAACATGCTTATTACACTCACTTCTATGACGAAGTCGTCATTTTCAACTTCTGCCTCCAGGACTTCATCCACCTTCATATTTATCAGAACACCAGAGCAGTGTCCTGAACCCAGGATCAGATAACCTGACAACAGGCCCATGAACTGGGTCGCTGTCATGTTATTCAGACATTTCTCAAGACGGTCTAAATTGACACAAAATTCATAACATTAGCATTATTGTTACATTAGCAAAATACATTAGCATGCACAAACAAATGACTTACCCAGTTTCAGAGGAATAAGCCTCTTGGCATTTTTACGGAAGGACCGTATTTCCTCCTTGCTGATTCTGTTCTCTGAAACACATTATGCACTTGCTCATTAATATGCGCATATCAAATCATGAATATGCATGGGACACCTCACTGCTGAGGCATTTCTTTACTTTTTGCCTGTGAATTGTGACCTCTTTCTTTAGGTTGGAGAGACGTTTTGAAACCTCCAAATTCATCCAGGCGATGTCAGACTTTGTGACTCTGACGTCCATCATGGGAAGGCCGTCCAGGTATTTAATAAATTTGTGAAGCGTGAGGAAAATGTTTAGAATTGTGGTGACTGCCAGCCCCTTTTCCTTCAGGTGAGACATGTATCTGCAAATACAACAAATTTGTTATGATATTCGCAAAATACCTCATTGTTATGCATTAGCCCATTAATATGCGGGTATTAGCACATTAGTATGCGGATATTACCTCATTAGTATGTGGATATTAGCTTATTAGCTTATTAATATGTGGATATTAGCTCATCAATATGTGGGTATTCGCTCATTAGTATGTGAATATTAGCTTATTAGTATGCAGATATTATCTTATTAATATGTAGATATAGGCTTCTTAATATGCATATATTAGCTCATTAATATGCAGGTATTAGCTCATTAGTATGCAGATATCACCTCATTAGTATGTGGATGTTAGCTTATAAATATGCAGACATTTGCTCATTCGGATGCGCATGTTAACTTTCACTATGACATGCGTTACTTACTCCGAAATTATTCCCTTGTTGCGCAAGAATGAAAACGACCCCATCTTCTCAGGCATGTCCCGCATGCCGAAGTTGACGGCAGTTGACGGTTGCCAAGATGCCGTTCTCCTAATTTAGCACCCGAATTTACTACAGTAAACTCCTTAACGATGCGCTCTAGGGAAGACATATTAAGCATAATTGGTGAATCATACATTAAAAAATTTGGTCAAACTTTGAACCTTTGTGACACTACTTACTGATGTTCGGGTGGATTTCTTTCGAAATTGGGAAGGTGAGGCTATATTTTGGCCGGATGGGGGTTGTGTCTCCCGGAAGACCTTCTCCAGGTCCACCAACCTATTGAAATTTGCCTTGCAGTCTGGCCTCTGACACATTTCTCAGACGCCCTCAACTTCCCCAAGTGCCTTCTTCAGTCTAACCACCTCCAGATTTAATAATTTGCAGCTTGTGCAAGAATCACCTTTGGTGGCGGATGAGGGCCTAGCCACTGACGTGGAGGGCGCAGGGTCTGCGGTGGAGTGCACAGCAACTGGGGTGGAGGGCGCATTGTATGCGGTGGAGGCCCCAGGGACTTTGGTGGAGTGCACAGCAACTGGGGTGGAGGGCGCAGCAACTGGGGTGGAGCATGCCTCCGGTTCACCGATGTGCTCTGGCTCCAGTATGTTCTCCAGAGGGACCAGGGCATTCTCCAATTCACTGGACATCTCCATGAATGACCCTTGCAATAAGTACGCTGGAAGTGGGCTGTAGCATTCACCCTTAAACTACACACGATTACCATATCTACATTGTGGAGTTCGTACTCGAATGAATAAACAAACATCACATAAGGAGTCGGTGGTGGTTTATGGGGTTGCGTTCAACACCTTCAGCTATACAACAAAATGACGTTAACCTTGCATGTGTCGCGCCAAAGTCACTCTGCTGTTCTACGCATGCGCACTTCAATTACATCATCTCATGGTGCGTTCATTAACAGTCCATTTCAATGTGTTTGGGTTTTGCACATTATCAAAACATTACATACATAATATATTAAACTACACACTGTTAAACTACACACTATTATCTACACACTATTAAACTACACACTGTTATCTACACACTCTGTTAAACTTCACGCTCTGTTATCTACACACTCTACAGCACTGGGTTTTGAGGTTTAAGTCTCCAGTGTCTGCATGGGTTTCCTCCAGGGTCTCTGGTTTCCTCCCACAGTCCAAAAACATGGAGGTCAGGTAAATTGGCAGTCCCTGACATTCTCCCTGAGTATGTGACTGTGTGTCTCTTCATGTCCAATAAAAACAGTTGTCTGAGTGTCTGTGCATGTGTCTGTCACTAGGGTCTGTCCTCTCTCTCCCCTTTCTGCACTCCATTCAGTTCCCCAGAGTAGAGAACGGTAGGTACGCTGTGTGTGATTGGCTGCTGCTTCTTGCCAGTGTGTGATAGGTACAAGTCTTATATGACCAATGTTAAAATTGTAAAGTGACCTTGGGTATCTTGAAAGGTGCTATATAAATTGAACATTCATTCATTCATACACACTCTATTAAACAGTATGTGGAGGATGGGTGTGGCTGTGTGTGGAGTGTGTTCCCTGACGTCTCCGTGTTGTAATTAATAAACCAACCTGTTATTGGCCTGGTGTTCCTAATCCAGTGATATTTCAGTGTAGATACAGACAGATACACACACACACACACATATAATACAAACAAATAGATAGATACAGGTACACACACGCACAGGTACAGAAAATACATTTGCACTATAATATAGTAGCACAGTAAAGTATCTACCTGAGTCACCTCTGCTGTCTCTCACACACGCATGAGCCTCTATTGATGAAATAGCATACCGTAGTATAGTTCCTGAGAGTAAAGACCAACACAAGCTTATAGAGGCCTTTAATAATTATAGCACATTTACATAATCATTACCAATAGGAAGCACTTTCCATCAAGTAGGCCAGTCCAGAAGCATCAACATGCAATTAACAGATGTGAAGTATCAAACAACTGTGGGGATACCTCTGGCGCTTGGTCTCTCTCTCTCTCTCTCTCTCTCTCTCTCTCTCTCTCTCTCTCTCTCTCTCTTTCTCTCTCTCCCCTTTTTACAGAACAAGGAGCAAGACACCCACAGACCTTGTATGTTCAGTTTATATCAACACATCATATTGTTTAGTAAACAGTATATGATATTCAGGCTAATTGCAAACCTAAAGTTCATGAGAGGTTTGCAAACTCTTTCCAACTTGAATTAGTGGTTACCATGTAAAGTGCTGATGCTACACATACTGGCCTCACCCAAGCTTGGCTTTGATCCTGTGATCCCCTTTGTTGTGTCATACATGCTGTAGAAACAAAAGAGCTCATTCTTGCTCAGCAGCCTTCACCCACCTCAGGATGTCAGAACTTCAGAACCTCAGCCGCCTTCACCCACTTCAGAATGTCAGAACTTCAGAACCTCAGCCGCCTTCACCCACCTCAGGACCTCAGTACCCAGGATTCTCCTGTTGTGAAATAAGAGATGACTGTCTATGACTAAGTTAATGACATCATACTTTCTCACTGTCTGCTCTGTGTATGCATGTATGTGTCTGTGTGTGTACTATGTGTGTGTATGTGTCTGTGTGTGTAGTCTGTGCATAGTAGTTGACAGGCACTTCTCTGGGACTTCTTATACCTTTTCTCAGAATGGCTTCATCATGGAAACATAGCCTGTACTCTAGAAATACAGCCTATCAGTCCCACCAGGATTTCGCGGGCCTTTTTTGTAATTGTTGCGGGCTAAAATGTTTGATGTTGCGGGTGTTTTTCAAAAAAATTGCGATGGAAGTTGCGGTGTGTTTTTGCTTTTTTGTGAGTACATTTCAATAGGGAGTAAATGTTGTATGGTTTCCTCTATTTAGTAGTCCATTTTAATTATCTATTTACCTATTTATTCAGGGTTGCCAACTTTTCAAGATCGCTTGGAGTGAGATTTGAACCTGGAGGGGGTGGCGAACGTTAATTGTTGAGGGGGTGGTTAGCGAACGTAAGTTGTTACCGGGCGGCCTGTAAAATGGACACAAATTAAGTATTATATCGAGATCGATCGCCAGTGGTTGGTGCCAGAGCGAACTAGTAACTAGTAGATATGGATCAGAGATAAATAAACTTTATCTCTTGCGTGCGCTGCAGTGACTTCGCGGGCTACCGTTGCATTGTGGGGAATGTAGTGTTTGTGCGTGCAAAACACCATCGGGCGGCTGTGGCGTGCGGGCCGGTTCTAATAGTAATTAAATATCATCCAGGGGGCCATAGATAATCAATTCGGATCTGGCCTGCGGGCCTTAACTTTGACATATGTGCTCTATGTGGTATGAAATAGTTTGGGCAGGAATGATCCCTCTCAAGATTTTGTATGCCCCATCCCCTGAAACACAGGTGTTGGGCCAGAGAATGCACAATGATCACTCTCACTTTCTTGAAATGATCCCTCGAAGTGCAACAGCTCGGTGGCAGAAATGGACTTTCCCTTAAAAGACTGAAAAATCACTTGGAGTGGATGGGCTGGTACTTGGAGTGGATGGGCATAGAAATGTTAAACTTGTTGGAAATACATGTATGAACCCATCGTTGTGAAACAAATAAACACTGAAAACAAAAAAAAAAACAGTTTATCCCTGCTTTCATGTGGTGTACCGGGATACTGCTTTTCCCGATCTTTTTGCCGTTATTTTCGCTCATGCTGCTTTCAGTCCGCTCCTCTTGAACGTATATACGGAAGTAAGGCGGGAGTTTGTCGACGTCACATCAAGACGACATCAGTGATTGGTCAAATTTGCGGGAAAGTTGCGGTGATTGATTGAAGTTGCAACACCGCCCTGAATTCGCGGGGTTTGCTTGAAGTTGCGTTGAAGTTGCAAATTGCAACATCACGACTTTCTGGAGGGTCTGGCCTATACTCTGGAATTAGTTTGTAAAGCCAATGAGTGCTAAACAAATTGCTTTGAAATTAGTTCAAAATTCATCAGTGATGAGAAGCATATCACAGTCAGTATACAGGAAACATACTGTCACAGTCACTATACAGGAAAATAATAAATCTTTCAGGCAACAGGTGCCCTCAGCTTCCAGACAGTCCCTACAATGTCGTTAGACACACTTTTCGTTAGACGTACTTTTTATGAGTAATTTGTAATTTTCTGAGTAGTTTTTGAAATATGTAATTTTTACTTTTACTTGAGTAAATTTTGACCTAAGTAGTTTTACTTTGTTACATTTGAACCCCCTCATGTTACTGAGTAAAAATATTGATGGTGAAAAATTAAATGTGGGCAGAAATTTTAACTTCTGTGTGTCCCAGAACTGAAAATCAATTGTCAGGGCTGGCTTGGCCTCCGCTCCTCCTATGTAACGCAGCTCGCGCTGCGGAGCGAAGAGGCGGACACAAACGCTGAGGAGAGCGAGATTTATTCAAGGGAATACCAAAACCGTGGTCAAAAGTTACTTCCCCTGGCGTCCAAAGTTTGCATCTTTTCTGTTGCATGTGTGTTTGCGGTTGAGTTTATTTTCTTGCGTTGAGTTTTCTCCGTGTCTTTTCTGTTGAATTTTCTCCCGTGTGTTTTGCAGTCGAGTTTATTTTCTAAGCGTTGAGTTTATTCCGCGTCTCGTGTGATTGGTTTTGCTGCTTATGTATGTGTGTGTGGACGCATGCACACATTTTGCTCTTTGCATTTTG
This sequence comes from Brachyhypopomus gauderio, assembly GCF_052324685.1. NCBI lineage: Eukaryota > Metazoa > Chordata > Actinopteri > Gymnotiformes > Hypopomidae > Brachyhypopomus > Brachyhypopomus gauderio. The sequence goes on along the minus strand of NC_135215.1, from coordinate 10,450,843 downwards.
TCGGCACTTGGGTCTACTACTCTCTTGGTTTTGACACGGTGTGTACATTCAGTATGTTCCTGAGCCCAGCTGATCTTTTGCAAGTGTGGATGTGCACTTAAATACACTTTGAAATCGATTAAAACAACTTGTGCTGAATTTGATTCATGACATCCCTTTTTGCATTAAATAACTGAAAGTAACGTAGTAACTTGTACTCAAATTACATTTTAAATAAAGTGATTTTGTAATTTTTAGTAAATTTTTAGATGGGTAATTTTACTTTTACTCTGAGTAGAATTTAGGCAAAGTAAAGATACTTTTATTCAATTACAATTTTTCAGTAATCTTTCCACATCTGCTTGTTTTACATATGAGGAAATGTAAATATAAAGAATAAGCAATCAATACTGAATGAAGTCTGAGGTTTGCTTGGCGCTCTTACACTGAGATATATGAACCCAGAGGGTCACTGAAGGACCTAATAATGAATAGATCTGAAAACAGATTGTGTTGCTTTAACAGTGTTGCTTTAACTCTCAATTCCTCAGACGACAAGTACTCAACTTTTCTGAGGATAGGTTTTGTTTCATTTTCGTTACATGCTGTGTAGATTTTAATATTCCAAGGAAGGCATATACAATACAAACAGCTCGTTCTAAGCTGAGTAACTGTTAGTGGCCCAGTCTCCGTGTCATTGGTCCAATCACCACTGAACACTGGTGGAGCTGTGTGGAGCTCAGTAGCCCTGGCTCTCAGATAACACCACCCAGCACAGAGACCTCCACCCAGCACAGCGAACATCACCCAGCACACCAAACCCCACCCATCAGAGAGACTTCCACCCAGCACAGTGAACAGTGAACATCAGCCAGCTCAGTGGACTCCACCCAGCATAGAGAACACCACCCAGCATAAAGATCTCCATCCAGCACAGTGAACATCACACAGTACACCAGTAGCGAACCGTGACCATTAAACCTGGGCCCGCTCCCATCCCCCCCCCCCGGAAAAATTGTTTCCTTTCCTAATTAACTGCAATAAATAAAAAATAAAAAACTGAGACGACAGTACAGCTTTAGAAACGCAATAAACAATAATATCTGTACTAGATAACTCCTTAAGCAAAATAAGGTTCCAACAAAATAAAGGTTCACAGCTCCGTGTTCCTCGGGAGCAGAATATGTAAACAACACGCACGAGGACATCAAAGGAATGAATCAAAACTAGCTAGCGGTGGTACACTAACGACAGCTAGCGTCGCCACAGCGACTAAGAGGGAAGATATGATTGGTCAATTTTACTGTCATTTGAAACTGGTATTGCGCTGAATTATAACTGCCTGGCCCTCTGTAAACGAACAGCAGGCATCACAGTCTTGATAGGGGGAGACACAGGCTCACAGGATTCCACTTAACCCCTCACCTTCAAACACAGATTGAATAGACACGGTTGAATAATTTATTTGCTTATATTTCTGTAATTGTTTAGATGTGGATTGTCAAACTGTAAGTAGATTTTAAAAAATTGAATAAATTATATATATTTATATTTTAAGAATATTTTAGGCCCTCTGAGAGGGCGTAGAGGGCCCTGACGGTTCCCCACTGCAGTACACAGAACTCCACCCAGCACATTGAACACCACCCAGCCTGATTATCATAGGTACTGCTTCAACACTGCCTTACTGTAACTGTTATTCAGGGGACAGAGACTTTTACAGTGAAAATTTACACTTCAGTTCTGTCTCCATGACGACAGCTTCAGCATGGAACTCAAACCTCCATTCACTGGGCTGCAGGCCTGATGGCCTTTCCTTCCTTCTCCGTTGTCATAGAGACTGCAGACACTAGGGTTAGGGTTAGAGACTGCAGATTCTAGGGTTAGGGTTAGGGACTGCAGATACTAGGGTTAGGGTTTCTTCCTTCACTGTCTTGTCATAGAGACTGCAGACTGTGGCACTTCAGACTGCTGTAAGCTTACACCACATCTGTGGAGCAGCTTCCCTACAGAGACACACCTTACAGACAAAAGGACAGCTGGCATTCTTCCCCTCACAATGGATGTGCCTCTCGCATCAGTCTGAACAAAAAACTCTGAACATTCATGTCAGTGTTCGTCAGATGCTTTTTAAAGCTTTAAAAAATAAATGGGGTATTTTGTGTAAGTTCTGTCATGTTCTTACTCTCCTGCAATGTTTAATGAGGGGTGATCACAGCACAGGACCTCACTGTACATATTGGTGCCATTTTCTATTTAATAATTTATGCTCATATTTAGGTATTCCTTGAATGTATTTAGTATTTGTATAGTTTAGCATATTTATGATTGCAATATAATTATATTACTGTTTATCATTTATATTTAGTTCAATCTGCATTTAATGTGTAGAATTTTCTAGAATGGATAGCCAATAGGAACTGACGCTGAGCAATGACATTTCTGGAGCTCGCGCATCTATCGAATGTAAACGTTTTTTTGTTTTGTTATGTTTTGATCTTCAGTAAAGATGGGGCGAGCACACAGTTTTCTACCGTCGTTCAAACTTTTAACACGCGTAGACTCATTCATTCCGTCTGACTGAGTGGTTATTTGTGTGAATCTAAAGAAATTTGTAAAATTTGAATTTGTGTGAAGAAAGAAATGGTCAACAATTTAAGAACAAACATTTAGCCACTACAGTACTCCTCCATGTGCTAAATGTCTGCTTGCCTACAGACTTTGTTCAGTTCAGGCTTTTATCAGGGTTCTAGGACCATGGTTTGGATCCATTTTAGGGCTTAAGATGATCCTAACCCTAAAACCTAAACCCTAATACTAACCCTAACATTAGATCCAAACAAATTCAAAAACGAGTCCTAGCATGCCGCCAGCAGTTTCTGGAGGCAAAACTGCACAGCAATATCAGACATGTCTTAATTCTTTCACACAGGTAAGAAAGATGTCATTAATTGCCACTCGTTGAGCTCTACTAGGTTTTAAACAGTAGGAATTGTATTAATGTTAAACTTATGTTAATGTTAAGACCTTATTTTGGGTGTAAAATAAGAGGCAAAAAATGTGTGATATGTACATGGAAAAATTACATAGAAATATGAACAATACGCTTCTAACCCACATATACATGGGGGAGAAACATTGTGAGGGGCAAGAGTGACCAGAGTGAATCAAAGTGAGAGGTAAGAGTGATCTGAGTGAGGGGGTGATTTTATGGGTGTGGCAGGCATCATATTCCATATGATTTATAGCCTCTATTTCTGAACTTCTTGCTCATGCTGATGTAGTGGGTTTCCCGGTTCATCCAACACATTCAGGTAATCATCAGGAACTGAAGTTGTATATATTGTGATTTTTAAGTATGTTGGCACTACAGAAGCACTGAACTTCACTGGTACTAGCAGGATCTGTACTGATACCAGCAATAAACAAAGACTTTGTCCAGTGGTCCTTATATGGAGAATATGACTTCCACACCTTGCAAATTCAATAACAGGCACATAGCTACAGTTTACTAAGCATAAAGAACAGAACTACACAAATGTATGGAACACTGCAACACTACAGTTTACAAATGTTCTCACAGTCCATAAAGTACAAGTAAAGGCCTTAGGCTTGGTCCTGTGGTTGTGCTCACTGGAGAACAGGACACACCTGGACACTGACGCTCGGTGCAGGGCAAAGGACAAGGCACAGAACCCTTGCTTTCACTCACGTCGTGTTTATTTTACATATAATTATAGCGTGGATAACAGTACACACATTCACGTGTGAGACTCAGACAAAGACGAGCACGGGACACTGCGCGAACGCACATTAAATAGACGAACCACGTAAGCTCCAAGTGTTGACGAGACGAGCTACAGGTGAGACCAATGAACACTCGGACACAACCGCACCCGCGGAGATCCACAGACGCAGATGACTAGACATAGACAACGTAAACACACGCCCAAAAGGGAGGAGTCAAGGGCTGTAACATGACAGACACTTCATGAACGTACTTCGGGTGTGGAGAAATTAGCAGTGGCCAGATCTGCACAGACAAACTTCCAATTTGTATAGCCACAGGTCAAAACAGGTAAAGCGAGTAAAATATCAGAAGATGAATGAATGTTCAATTTTATATAGCGCCTTTCTGAATACCCAAGGCGCTTTACAATTTAACACAGGTACAAGTCACAGACAACCAATCACACTAAGATCTAACACTATCATCAGCCACCATGATGAAACAATAAGAACACCAATTATTAAAGGTTTAGGAATAACTGCACTCTGCACAATAACTTTTGCTCTTTTTAAAACAGCACTGACTCTGATTTGTTCTTCTTAAACAGCTCTGACTCTGGTTTGCTATTAAACAGCTCTGACTGGTTTGTTCTTCTTAAACAGCTCTGATTCTGGTTTGTTCTTCTTAAACAGCTCTGACTCTGATTTGTTCTTCTTAAACAGCTCTGATTCTGATTTGTCCTTCTTAAACAGCTCTGACTGGTTTATTCTTTTTACACAGCTCTGACTCTGGTTTGCTCTTTTTAAGATTTTTTTCTACTGCTGCAGTTGTAGTTTATTGGCTGGACTGGTGCAAATTTTCATTCCAGCCAATCAGCAGCACATCTGATGCCACTTTAAATCGGTCTCAGTTGTCAGTTGTTCAGCAGTGCCTCTTGACTTGGTTGGAAGGGAAATCTGGAGTGGCTTCTTGTGGAATGGATTCCCCACACCCCAGAGCTGCAGACTCAGTAAATCACATGTTCATTTCAGACCTTTCAAGAGCACGCTGTGGCTACATCACGCCATATGTGTCACTGCGCTCCCTCATATATGGACATGTGGCCCACAGTGTAGCCTTGTCTAGCTCATCGCTCTATTCATAGTTGGGCTACAATAAGACACTTTTATCATAATACAAAGCAATTTTTGTCTGTCTCTGTTTTTCCCTCTGAAGAGGCAGTGAGCATATGGTGCAGGGCAGAGGAGGACGAGGCCTGAGGCGGCCGTGAGGCCACATGGGTCGTGGGGAATGCTGACCTCACCAGTCCTCCTGAGTCATATGCTCACAGTGCCGTTGGGATGCAGTGCATGACAGGCAGCTCAGCTATGCAGACAGCCGAACACCACCGATGTCTCATGTCCCCTCTATAACCTCCACGTAAGCGATTGTCCCTGTAAACTGAGATGTCTAAAAAACACTAACTATTCATAATTATTCTTTATATATACACATTTATTATCAGTATGTTATTATAACAGATTGTGTCTGTTTATGAAACACTCAGAAGTGCATGGATTATGATACTGGTTTCTACTGGGGACCATTTGTTTTTCACTATGTCATAAGTGCTTTTGCCTCATCTGTCAGTGTGCCGTTGCTATTCCAAACAAGGGAAACGTGGAGCGGCATTTTCGGACTGTTCATAAAAACTATGGCATTGACTTTCCTCCGAAAAGAGAGCTAAGAAGGAGAAAGGTGAAAGCACTAAAATCCCAGTTGTCTGGACAGCAGTAATTTTTCTCACATCTGACCACAAAAGCGAAGGCAGCCACCGAAGCATAATTTCGGGTGAGTCACTTAATTGTTAAGCACAAGAAGTCCTTCCAATACGGAGAGGTGATAAAGAGGCATTTGTTGAAGCCACTGATTACTTGTTCTGAGATTGAATCTGAAATATATCTTCAATCAAAGCTCTCCAGTTATCGAGGAATACAGCGCTCACACGGCGCTCACACGGCGCTCTGAAGCCATGGCCGAGGATTTGACCCAGAAACTTTGGAAGGATTTTGCGGACTGCGAGTGTTTCTTGCTACAATTAGCGATACTTTAAAATACTTTATAAATATAAATAAATAAAATACTTTATTTATCCTAGGAAACAAGGAAAAGGAAAGAAAGAATACACATTATTAAAGAGTAATAATAATAACTTAAATAATGATAATATAGAATAAATAAATTGTTTCGCATTTTTTTGTAGCTAGATCATTTTGACTTGGTCATCTTATAAGTAGCTCGCAAGCTGAAAAGGTGTGGGCAGTGGGCACCCCTACCCTAGACAGACAGAGGGACATATTACCTGCTCAGACATCTCAGAGACGTCTGTTGGATTTAATTAACACAGTTCGTCGGGAATACCGTGTTCCTGGAATACCTATTTAATGACCAGTAACGTCAACGGCGTTGTAACGACAGGAAAAGTAATTAATTATATTATCCCGTTACTGACAAAATGACGCCATTACCTAACGCCGTTATTTTTAACGGCGTTATTCGCAACACTGCTGACGATGTACAGCTGTATCTTCCCTTGACATTAAATAACCAGAGCTCCATAAAAAGGTTGCATGATTGCATGGACGTAATTTTGATTTTAAAAGTGGGGGGGACATGGATTCGTCGCTATTTAAATATTTCGTTTTAACTGTAAAAACTGGGGGGGACCAAACCCGGCTTTTGAAAAAGTGGGGGGGACATGTCCCCCCCGTCCCCCCCCCCAAATTACGTCCGTGCATGATTGTATCCTGGACATTACAACATGGATGAATAATAATTTTCTCCAACTTAATGACAGGAAAACAGAGGTTGTTTTGTGTGGTTCGACCAAATTAGCACAAACCAGTAAAATTAAATTAGGCTTTCAGAACTCCTATGTTCAATGTCACGTAAGGAATCTGGGGGTAATTTTTGATGCAGAGTTGAAATTTGATAAACAAATTAGTACAGTTGTCAGAAATAGCTTTTTCAATTAAGAAGCATTGCCAAAATTGTATCATTTGTTACTTCGCATGAATGTTGAAGAGATTCATGCTTTTATTATTTCCCGTCTTTCGGTCACCACCCAGAGCTTGTGACCATAGGTGTGACCATAGGTGAGAGTCAGAACGTAGATTGAACAGTACATCGAGAGCTTTGCCTTTTGGCTCAGCTCTCTCACCACCACAACGGACCGGTACAGCGTCCACAACACTGCAGCCGCCGCACCGATCTGCCTGTCAATCTTTCGTTCCATCCTTCCCTCACTCGTGAACAAGAACCTGAGATACTTGAATTCCTCCATTTGAGGCAAGGACTCATTCCCAACCCAGAGAGGGCACTCCAACCTTGACTGAGTACTGACTTAGTACCATGGTCTCAGTTTTAGAGGTGCTGATTCTCATCCTGGCCCGTCTCACAATCGGCTGGAAACTGATCCAGTGAGAAGTGTAGGTCCTGGCCCCATGACGCCAATAGGCCCACATCATCCACAAAAAGTGAGCATTGAAGTTACCCAGCAGAACAGTGGAATCCGCAGAAGGGGCACCGTCCAGTATCCCCTCCAAGGACCGGGTACTCCGAACTGCCATTTGGTGCATAGGCACAAACAGTGTGGGAGGAGTTACAGATGTGTGGGAGGGGTCAGAGATGTGTGGGAAGAGTTACAGAGGGGCTCTGCATGGTTTTAGGTCTCTTCCCTTCAGGTCCGTGTAAACAGGCCAGACTGCCTGTCTCTGTGACATACGCTCAGACAGAGAGAAATGGCAGTGCTAATGAGACGCCTTATGCCTACACACACACACACACACACATACACATTAGGTTTTATATCACAGTCTCTAATGACATGCTGCTTTAACACACTACTCAGTAACCTTATTTACACCTTTCACACTCCAAATGAGGGCATATGGAGTAGCCAGCCTTCAGTGTCTGATTCACACTACCATTCACATTTCTTTCCCACTTTGTAAACTGGGCACAGATGGACAGATTTCTTTATTGCAATATTTTTTATTAGCTTATAATCGCCTCAAATATAATAGATGCAGTTTGGTTTAATAGGTTTAATAGGAATGGAGCATTAAAAGGTGTCCATGAGCAGTGATGAGAGTGATGCTGAGAGAGTGATGCTGAGAGAGTGATGGTGAGAGAGTGATGGTGAGAGAGTGATGGTGAGAGAGTGATGGTGAGAGAGTGATGGTGAGAGAGTGATGGTGAGAGTGATGCTGAGAGAGTGATGATGAGAGAGTGATGGTGAGAGTGATGAAGAGAGAATAGAATGCCTTTTATTGTCACTATACACAGTACAGTGAGATTGTAGCAACTCCTCCAGTGCAGTAGCAAATGCACCATAAAACACAGTAAACAACACACAGTAAATACAGTAAAAAAAACAGTAAATACACAATCTCAAATTGTCAATATAAATATAAATATAAATATAAAAATTACACAGTGGAATATAAATATTGCATGGTGAGTGTCGGAGAGTCTGTAGATATTGGGGTTAGTGCAAGTTTGAGTTTATGTTTGTTATTGCCTTTGGGAAAATGATGATGAGATTGAGAGAGTGATGATGAGAGAGTGATGATGAGAGAGTGATGGTGAGAGAGTGATGATGAGAGAGTGATGCTGAGAGTGTTGATAAGAGTGATGGTGAGAGAGTGTTGATAAGAGTGATGAGAGAGTGATGGTGAGAGAGTGATGCTGAGAGTGTTGATAAGAGTGATGGTGAGAGAGTGTTGATAAGAGTGATGAGAGAGTGATGGTGAGAGTGATGATGAAAAAGTGATGATGAGAGAGTGATGGTGAGAGTGATGGTGAGAGTGATGATGAGAGAGTGATGGTGAGAGTGATGATGAGACAGTGATGGTGAGAGTGATAGTGAGAGAGTGACGGGTCTAGAAGAGCTATTTTAAAGTGCACCATTGGGCGGGGTAAGAGCAGCGTGGCTCACGGGGTGTTGGGACAGCTTGTTTGGTTGGAGGGCAAATGTGACGCGGGTTTGCTGTGCCTGTTCACAGCCCCTGGGCTGCAAGTTGGCATTTACAGAGGACTGATTTTTACCATTTTAGTCATTAGCATGTATTTACCCTCTCCAACCAAGTGGGACATGGCCAAGGTGTTTAGTGCATACAGATGTGTATAATGCCAGTGGTCACATGACCTTGCTGCCAGCAGTGAAGTTACATGAAGTCACAGATGTGCAGAGTGGTTTTTACCCATGCTTGTCTTGTTTTCTTTAGTGAGTTTAAACTTTCCCAGAACAATGGTGTGAAAATCATACCCCAAAAAGCCTAACCACATTCAGCCTGAAATCCAGCTTCTTAGCCAGCCTCTTGTGCATTACCAGTGGGGCCGAGCAGGGAGACCAACATACGAAGAATATGACACTATCTTTCTCAGGAAGCTACTAGCTTGTGCAGTCTTTTGTCATCTTAAAGCTGGAGCACTGTAACTCCCTAAATGGACTACCCCTCCCCACATGATATCCATGGTCAAAGCCAGATCTGTACCACGAGGACTCGACTTGAAACTCCATGCTTAACGTCTCACAGAAGACACAACTCCAGACCATTCTCTCCCCTGGCTCCAAGATGGTGGGACGATATTCCACATACTGCTCGGACTGCAGAGTCTCTTGCCACCTTTAAATGTAGACTGAAGACTCACCTGTTTGTTGAGTACTTAATAATAATAATAATAATAATAATAATAATTTCCACTTCTATAGCGCCTTTCAAAGTACCCAAGGACGCTGTACAGAGAAATACAAAAAACAAAAACACAGACAAGAACAGACAATAAAAAAGAAAAAAGAAAATCCCATAGAACAGACCTAAGTTGAGGAAGTTGTGAGAAAATGTTGATTAAATAGGTGGGTCTTTAGTTGAGCCTTGAATGCGTTAAGAGATGGTAAGAGACGGAGGGAGAGGGGAAGAGAGTTCCAGAGAGTCGGAGCCGCCACACTGAAAGATCGACCACCCATGGTGCTTAACTTGAATCTGGGAACAACTAAGAGTCCAGTGTCAGATGACCGAAGCCGGCGAGTAGGGACATAGCGGTGCAAAAGATTAGCCAGATATATGGGAGCCAAACCAGAGAGTGCTTTGAAAGTAAGTACTAGAATTTTGTACTGGATACGGAGACTTATCGGAAGCCAATGAAGACGCTCTAAGACAGGTGTTATATGGTCGTACTTCCTTGACTGGGTCAGAACACGAGCAGCAGCATTCTGAACATTCTGAAGGGACCGAAGAGACTTAGAGGGAAGACCATAGAAGAGAGAGTTGCAGTAGTCTAGTTTGGAAGTGATGAGAGCATGAACCAAGGTTTCAGCAGATGTAGGAGACAGAAATGAGCGTAGGCGGGAGATATTGCGGAGTTGAAGGAAGGCTGATTTAGTGAGTGAACGTATCTGAGGTTCGAATGAAAGAGTCGGATCAAACAGAACCCCAAGATTACGTGCAACAGGTGATGATTTGACCGGCAAACCAGCAACAGTAAGTGATGTATTGGCAAGGGGAAGGGCCATAGACTTAGTGCCAATAATAAGAGACTCAGTCTTATGGGCATTTAATAAAAGAAAATTGGCATGTAGCCACAGGTTGAGGTCAGATATACATTTAGTGATGGATGGGGGTGGGAAAGGTGCATGAGGCTTAAAGCTGAGATAAAGCTGAGTGTCATCAGCATAGAGATGATATTTTAATCCATACTGTCGTAACAACTCACCGAGTGGCAGAATATAAATAGTAAAAAGCAGTGGTCCTAGCACTGAGCCCTGAGGACCACCCTGAGCAACCGGAGCTAAATCAGATTTACTATTACCCAAGCGTATAAACTGACGCCTATCCAAGAGGTATGAAGTGAACCAAGAAATAACAGTGCCAGAAAACCCAAGATCACGGAGCCGTGAGAGCAGTATTGAATGATTGACTGTATCGAAGGCAGCAGTGAGATCGAGGAGTAGAAGAAGAGAGGCATGGCCATTATCAGAGGAGAGAAGAAGGTCATTTAGCACATAAACAAGGGCAGTCTCAGTGCTGTGCTGAGCACGGAAACCAGACTGGAAAATATCAAAAAGATTATTGGAAGACATGTACTGGAGTAGTTGGGAGGCCACCACACGTTCAAGGATCTTTGAGAGAAATGGTAGATTAGATATTGGGCGATAATTATTTAAAACAGTAGTGTCAAGATTTTGTTTTTTGATAACCGGGGTGATGGCAGATGTCTTTAGATCTAATGGAACGTGACCAGAAACAAGAGAAAGATTAACAAGATGACAGATAGAGGAGGATAGAGAAGAGACGCCCTGTTTTAGCAGTGATGTAGGTATGGGATCAAGAATGCAAGTAGTAGACTTGGAACTGGTGAGGAGTTTAATTATAAGATCAGAGCTAACTAAAGAAAATGTGGAGAATGACAGAGAGGGTGAGACAGTCATCTGGGAGGAAGTGGAGAAAGAAGAACTACGTGATTGAACCTTCAACAAGTCCTGGTAGATAACTGAGACTTTGTTAGTAAAAAAACTAAGAAATGTGTTACATTGATCGGATGTAGGGGCCAGTGGAGATGAAGGGGGACGCAGTCGATTATTAACAATTTTAAATAGTCGTTTGGGGTCGGAACCAGAGTTATTTATTGCAGACGTGTAGTATAGAGCACGGGCTGAGTTTAAGGCATCCTTATATTTGGTCAGATGGTCAATATAAGCCTGGTGATGAACAGGCAAACCAGTTTTCTTATAAAGCTGCTCAAGACGCCTGCCCGTAGTCTTTAGAACACGTAGGTCAGGTGTGAACCAGGGTGACACGTGGGTGGAGGGAACATATCGAGTTATGACAGGTGCTAAGGAGTTCAGAGTGTCAGAGAGGGAATGATTGTAGACTGATAGGGCAGTGTCAAGATTGGGAATAGAGGGAATAGTGGGAAAAGGAGATGATTTCAGGGCAGAGAAGAACACCGAAGAGTTTACAGATGTAAGTTTACGGTAGGTGAGAAGTGTTTTGGAGGAAGGAGGCAGAGTGCTAGGAGAGAGACATGAAGTGATAAACAGATGGTCAGATACCCCAGTGTCATGACCCACCACATTGGTAATAGTTCCAGGAGTGGAACAAATTAAATCCAGAATGTGACCATGTTTATGGGTAGGAAAATCAACAAGCTGATGCAACTCAAAACAGCTTAACAGTGATGAAAAGTCAAGAGAACCGGATGAGACAGAGTCAATATGGATGTTGAAGTCACCAAGAGTAACCAGAGAATTTGATAGAGGACTGAGAGTGGAAAGGACTTCACCAAGTTCTTGCAAGAAGTCAGAGACCGAGCTGTTAGGGGGGCGGTAAACTAACAAAAGTACAGATGAGTTGTAACCAGATGTTTTAACTGCCATGCATTCACAGTGAACTGTTTTCTGAATTGTAATTTCACTGATAGTATATTTACTATTAAATATGACAGCTAAACCTCCGCCACGACCACACAGTCTGGGGGCAGAGAGATGTTTAAACCCAGGCGGGGCAGCAGCATTTAAATAATAGTAGTCATGCTGTAACTGCCAGGTTTCAGTCAGCAGGAGGAAATCAAGACGATGCTGTCCGATGAGGTCGTTGATAAGGGCAGCTTTGTCAGTCATGGAACGACAGTTGAACAGACCTAGGTTGAGCAGGCGAGGATGATCAGATGAAGGGCGGAGAGTAGTAGGAAAAACCCGGGACCGCGGGACCTCTCTCAGGGCTCGAGGGTCCACTCCGTCCCGGACGCAGTCATGGTAACGCGAACGCGCTATCACGCAGACCATGTGCACAATCCGAGTGTAGGTACTGTCTGCGCGCTGAAACAAACTCCGGGGAGGTCAGGCGTTGCGCTGTGATTACACGCACCGAGCCTGGGCTGGGTGTCGTCACTTGTGTGCCGTTCGACCAATTTGGTGTAATACAGCGAGCAGACCCGGAAGTTGAGTGGGCAATTCGGGCATTAGAGTCATCGTCGGTGCCTGACTGGGCTGATATCACGGTTCTGGGTCCCATCGCCAAGGCACTGCGGTCTAATTGGGGTAGCTTGAAGCTCGTGAACGGCGTCCTGTGTCGGGTTTGGGTGGACCCGGTGGGCCAGCGCTGCGTTACTCAAAGCGTGGTCCCTCGCGGATTACGCAACACGGTCTTGCAGGCGGTTCATGGGGCACCAGGCGTGGGACACTTCAGCATCACGAAGACGCTGCGGAGATTGCACCAGCGCTTCTACTGGCAAGGCTGTCGTACGGATGTGGAGTTGTTTGTACATTGCTGCGACGCTTGCGCCGCGAAGAAGGGACCGGCGAGGCCGGCGAGAGCACCGCTGATACCGTTACAGTCCGGCAGCCCGATGGAGCATGTGGCGGTCGATGTGTTAGGGCCGTTCCCGGTGACTGATGCGGGCAATCGTTTCGTCCTGGTCGCGGTGGACTATTTCACAAAGTGGTCGGAGGCATACGCTGTGCCCGACCAAAGCGCGGTCACTACGGCTGACAAACTGGTGTCTGAATTCTTCTGCCGTTTCGGGGTGCCTGAAGAGCTACACAGCGACCAGGGCAGAAACTTTGAATCGGAAGTCATGAGTGAAGTCTGCCGGATTTTGGGTGTGCGCAAGACCAGGACCACTCCGCTCCACCCTCAGTGTGACGGGCTGGTGGAGCGTTTCAACAGAACGTTGGCTACACAACTCGCAATGGTCACGAGCGCGAACCAGCGCGATTGGGACAGGCACCTGCCTGCTGTGTTGCTAGCATGTCGCTCCGCGGTACAGGAGACAACAGGGTTTACCCCGGCGCTACTGATGTTTGGCCGTGAGCTACGTACCCCCGTGGATCTGGTTTTCGGTGCACCCCCAAACGGGGGGCGGGTCACGAGCCCGGACCGAAGTTTGTCACCGACCTGCTGTCCACGCTGCATGGGGTGTACGAGATGACCAGGGTGAACCAGAGGGAGGCTAGCGCAAAGCAAACGCGTGCGTATGATACACGCTGTGCGAGGGAGCCGCTGGAGGTGAATGGAAGCGTGTGGCTGTTTAACCCGCAACGCAAGAAGGGTCTCTGCCCGAAGTTGCAGTCTGCGTGGGTGGGACCCTGCACAGTTTTGTCACGACTGGGGGAGGTAGTGTACAGGATTCGTTGGGGCAGGCGACGCCCGGTTGTTCACCGTGACCGTCTTGCCCCCTACAGACCTAAGCTGCCGGGGGCTGGACATTGCACCAACTTCCTGACACCGCCGACCGCCGTCACGCCCCTGGGACCTCCAACTGCCCACGTCTCCCCACTGACTGTTCCTGCCCGGCCTCAGCGGACGCGGAGGCCGCCACGCCGTTTCATGGAGTTTGAGGTGGACCTGTGATTATTGTTTCTTTCTTTAAGGTGACTGTTGTTTTTTTTTCTCTGTTTGGGGGGGAGCTATGTGGCGTTGCCACTGGTGTATAGGGGTGGAGCATGGAGTTCGCTACCTCCCATGAGCACTTGCGGCACGTTAAAGAGTGAATGTTCTTCGTTTAAATGTGATGGACTATGTTATTATGTGGTTTTTATTGTGTGTTTTGGTCATACGTGTCTGTTCCGTACAGTTACTCCTGTTTATTTTAGCACTGTTAGGCTCACCGTGTTTGTTATGTTGGAAGCGTGATGACCTGGTTTGAACGGTTTATGTAAATGGGGCATCAAAAACATTGAGTGAATGTGTGACTCTTTCCCTTCTGTTTCAATAAAGCAGTCAATAAAGAGTTAGGATGAACACTCAAAACCTGTCTGGTACTCTCACTCCCGCCGACACGCTACAATACTGTAAAGTGCAACATGCTTGCTATTTGAGGTTCTGTGGAGTTCTGTGTATTAATTGTCTGAGTTTCTGTGGAGTTCTGTGTGTTAGTTGTCTGAGGTTCTGTCCTTAGTCTGAATAAGTTAAGGGAACTTGGAAACACTAGGAAGTGAGGAGCAGCACACCGAGACTTGAGAAAACCTCAGGATCCCACAGTGACCTGCTACTGAAAGAACAATGTCAACTAATCTTGACCTTTTATCACCATGGAGACATTTCTACTTCTTGTCCACAGTAGATCGTAGATGTCATGACAGACTAGAAAAGAGTTAATAACATTTTGTGACAAGAAGACAAACGAACCTTGAACAAAGAGTAAAACCATGTTTGCTCTGCAGAGAAGCAGAGGGGTGATTGTATGACTTTAATTTGTGTCCTGCCCAAACTGGAGCAGTAACCCAAAGTGATCCAGCACTGCTCGGAAAATGTGCCATGTGACCAATGCTATATGCCTTATTAATTCCTTCACCAGAGAATAGCAAAGGGCTAACCTTGCCTTCACCTCAGATGTCTCCATGGCAACAAACAGTGTGGCAGAAAAGGCCCATCTCATCCTCAGTGCCATTTCATAAATATAAAACAAAATATGTTTGTGAGTTCACATGATAATGTGTTCATACATTCATGTGTTTATACATTCATGTGTTTATACCTTCATGTGTTCATACAGGAGTTCCTATGTATTCCTATGAGCCGATATTTGTATGAGTGGATGGTAAGAATGCTTCTGAGAAAGACAGCAGAAGGCCCATAGCTATGCAGACAGCTTAGCTAACCCTATCCCTAAGCCTAACCCCTAACCCTAACCATAACTCTAACCCTAACCCCTAACACTAACACCTAACCATGACCAGTGGCGGACTTAGAAATTTGGGGGCTCAAGGCGAATTTTGCTATGGGGCCCATCAACATTAATATGCGAGAAATAAGTCAGCTAATCAGGGGGTACAGTGGGCTGCAGTGGGAGGGGCCCAAGGCAGTTGCCTAGCCACGCCTCTATGCAAAGACCGCCTCTGACCATGACACTAATCCTAACTGCTAGTCCTAACCCCTAACCTCTGACCCTGTGCTGTAGCCTCATTTACTCCAGTATCATATTTCAGCACAGTCATGTAATTTAGAGGTAATAAATCCCTTAAAACTTAACCTCAAGAACATAATGAATGGCAGATTTGTCCACACAAGCAATCACATTGTGTGTGTGTGTG
Source organism: Brachyhypopomus gauderio (assembly GCF_052324685.1). Taxonomy (NCBI): domain Eukaryota; kingdom Metazoa; phylum Chordata; class Actinopteri; order Gymnotiformes; family Hypopomidae; genus Brachyhypopomus; species Brachyhypopomus gauderio. The sequence continues at coordinate 10,435,058 of NC_135215.1, read as the reverse complement.
TGTGTGTGTGTGTGTGTGTGTGTGTGTGTGTGTGTGGGTGTGTGTGTGTGTGTGCTGACTTCCTGCAGCAGTAAACACTCAGAAATGAAGAACCACAGTCTGCTCAAGGCCACCCCAAACACACAAACAATTGTGAAATCTACTGGAATTCTAAAATGGGGTGTGTGTGTGTGAGAGAGAGAGAGAAAGAGAGTGTATAAGACAGAGAGAGACTGTGTGTGTGTGTGTGTGTGTGTGTGTGTGTGTGTGTGTGTGTGTGTGTGTGTGTGTGTGTGTGTGTGGTAAATCACATCAGCCTCAGTAAGTCTCAGTGAGTGTAGTATCTGTATAGAGCAGCATCCCCACAATGAAGGTCGTGTGGAGGTCAGGAGGGTCACACTGCCCTGCCATGCCAACTCCAATCTGCACCTCCACATCCCCAGCAGCCTTGCTCTGAGCTCGTAACGGCGCCGCCCTGTGGGACAGTGCAAATAACTGTGAGGTGTTTCTGTGGCAGATTGATTTTAGATCCATGTCTTCCATTTCATTTGTTCAGCTCACAAATGCAGCCTGGTGTCTTCCCTGTAGTGACAGTACAGCAAGCAGATATTATGGAACCCAGGAAGTGTAGATCTGCGTTATGCTTCCAGCTTTCAGACAGCAGGGTCTGAGCTGAAGAGAATCCATCTAACAGGCTGAGGAATCAGGGACTGAAGTCAATTGATGAGAGAGGAAAAGTGTCTGAAGAAATAGAAAATGTATCTGTAGAATCAAACGTGACTGTTCTTTCTGGATGGATTTGCCCTCTCAGTTTAATTTGTTCCTGATCTCATACCTCCTGCAACCCTCTTAATCGACACCTCAAAATGTAATAGTTCTCACAGCAGAGGCAGAAACTCAAGGAACATCAAATTCCTATTAACCCAAGACTACAGAGTCCTCCAGTTAGACAAGCCTGTGAATTAGAACACACATATAGAACCCTTCTCTTTCTCTTTCTTTCTCTTTCTCTCTATCTTTATAGACAGAGGCAAATATAGACCAAAACCCCACACCTCCACCTTCACCTCCACCTCCACCTTCATTCCTGAAGGCAGAGCGATGCTAGCAGGTGCGAGGCAGTGCTAGCTGAGCAGGGTTGTGCTAACTTGGCAGGGCCGTTCTAGCTGGGTGGGAGTGTGCGGTAAGGGGCAGGTACAGCTGGGGGAGGGTGTTTAGATGGGCAGTCACATGAGCTCTTAGGGATGTGAGTGCAGGGGCCGGTGTGCGGGGCAGAGGGCGGGGCAGGGCACATGAGCTCACACCTCTCTACACTCTGCTCCAGTGAGAGCAATAAAAAATATGCATTACTGATTTCATTTGTTTGGCAAAGACACATTTGCATGTGTGTGTTATATTGCCATATTTGTCAGTTGTGATTTACACCCCAATTGAAATTTGTCCTCTGCATATACTCATCTGAGCAGAACACACACACACAGTGATCACTAGAGGGCTGTGGTGCACACATAGTGGGCAGCCCTAGCCCAGCGAGCAGTTGGGGTTAGGTGCCTTGCTCAAGAGTCATGGCCTCAGGCCTGGTAATCAAACCCACGACCCTCTGGTCACAAGACAGGTTCCCTAACCACCAGACCATGACTGCCCTACAGTGTGTGTGTGTGTGTGTGTGTGTGAGAAAGAGAGAGTGAGCATTTGTAAACATGTGTGTACACACAATAATTTGGTTATTATGAATAACTAGAATAAGGTGCTACTATTAAGTTGCAGTGATGTGATGTCTGTTTTGGAGACTCATGTAAAAGTCGATTCTGGCAAGTAAGAGAGATGAATGGAAGAGCTGTACATAACAAAGGATGCATAATGGTACTCAACACTGGGTCTGTTTCTATATTGAATTCATTCATGTGTTACTCAGTTCAATGTTAATCTGAATGCTGTACATTAAACTGTCCAGTGTTTATCTGATGAAGCCGTTGATTCCAGGTAAGCTGAAGTGGCGTCAGTCTTTGCATAACGGCAACAGCTAGTGTAACATCATGGATCTGTACTGACTCCATGTTGGTTAGACTAATGTCATGGATCTGTGTTTGCATGCATCATCCTGTTCTCCAGTCACAACCGTTACTGCCTTCTCTCCCACTCCCCTTCTTTGTCATGACTTTCTCTCTCATAAATTCTAATCTGCCTTTGTTCAGGTTGCTATGCCTTTTAAGAAGAACCTCTACCTGATCTAACCTGACGTTGGACTTAAGGTCAGAAACAAGTGAGAATATTGTTCCTGAATAGGACCATTTTTCTTACAAGAGAGAGAGAGAGACCATGAAGAAAGATGAGGGCCCTAATTCCCACTCTTTCTCTTTCTGTCTACCTCTTTTCTTGTCGTTCTCTTTCACTCCATCTGTCTCTTAGTTCAATTCAATTCACATTTATTTTATTGACATGACAGTAAAACCAGTGTTGCAGAATCTCTAGATTTAGTTGATCATTGAAAATACAGATGTGCACCTCTCTCTCTCTCTCTCTTTCTCTACACCTATCAGCCACAACTTGAAACTGCATGCTGGCAGTGGAGTTTTTCTCTCCTGCTGTAATCAGTGTCCTTGCACTAGGACACATAGTCAGTCCATTAACAACCCCGGTTCACTGGACCTCTCAGAAGAACCTTCACTTCTGAACCTCTCAGAAGAACCTTCACTTCTGCACCTCTCAGATGAACCTCCACCATCAGGACAAGGGCCTCACTACATGACTGAAAAATTGTTGACTGCACATTTTCCCTCCTGTGTGTGGGAGAAATCACAGCCTAATGCTCTTCACACTAAATAAACACACAGACATGTTCACACTAAATAATCACACATACATGCTGTTCACACTAAATAAACACACAGACATGCTGTTCACACTAAATAAACACAGACATGTTCACACTAAATAAACACACAGACCTGCTGTTCACACTAAATAATCACACATACATGCTGTTCACACTAAATAAACACACATACATGCTGTTCACACTAAATAAACACAGACCTGCTGTTCACACTAAATAAACACATAGACATGCTGTTCACACTAAATAAACACACATACATGTTCACACTAAATAAACACACAGACATGTTCACACTAGCACTGGAAGCAGGAACACATGGCATCTCCTTGCAGGTTTTGTACAGCCTTACAGGTCTACAGTAGCACAGAGGTGACTGCTTAGGACTCAGGACTGACTAATTAAATCAGGTATGTAGACCTGTTTGGTTTGGTTTCCAAGGTAACAGTTTGTGTCACTTTCCTAAGAGCTTAATAACATTCTAATGTATTAGTTGTGTTTGCAGTCTGTGGCAATGTGGTTGTTTTTGTTTATCTGCAAACAACTTGATTTACCTTTATACAAACTGGCAGTGCTGATCAACTGTGTGCTGGTGCTGTCAGTGCCACTGGGATGTGCTGATGGATGAAAGGGGGAGTGGTGAAGGATGAAAAAGGTTAGTGGTTATGGGTGAAAGGGGGAGTGGTGATAGGTGAAAGGGGGAGTGGTGAAGAATGAAAGGGGGAGTGGTGATGAGTGAAAGGGTTAGTGGTTATGGGTGAAAGGGGGAGTGGTGATGGGTGAAAGGGGGAGTGGTGAAGAATGAAAGGGGGAGTGATGGGTGAAAGGGGGAGTGGTGATGGGTGAAAGGGGGAGTGGTGAAGAGTGAAAGGGGGAGTGGTGATGAGTGAAAGGGTTAGTGGTTATGGGTGAAAGGGGGAGTGGTGATGGGTGAAAGGGGGAGTGGTGAAGAATGAAAGGGGAGTGGTGATGAGTGGAAGGGGGAGTGGTGATGGGTGAAAGGGGGAGTGGTGATGGGTTAAAGGGGGAGTGGTGATGGGTGAAAGGGGGAGTGATGATGGGTTAAAGGGGGAGTGGTGATGGGTGAAAGGGGGAGTGATGATGGGTTAAAGGGGGAGTGGTGATGGGTGAAAGGGGGAGTGATGATGGGTTAAAGGGGGAGTGGTGATGGGTTAAAGGGGGAGTGGTGATGGGTTAAAGGGGGAGTGGTGATGGGTGAAAGGGGGAGTGATGATGGGTTAAAGGGGGAGTGGTGATGGGTGAAAGGGGGAGTGATGATGGGTTAAAGGGGGAGTGATGATGGGTTAAAGGGGGAGTGATGATGGGTTAAAGGGGGAGTGATGATGGGTTAAAGGGGGAGTGGTGATGGGTGAAAGGGGGAGTGATGATGGGTTAAAGGGGGAGTGATGATGGGTGAAAGGGGGAGTGGTGATGGGTTAAAGGGGGAGTGGTGATGGGTGAAAGGGGGAGTGATGATGGGTGAAAGGGGGAGTGATGATGGGTGAAAGGGGGAGTGATGATGGGTTAAAGGGGGAGTGGTGAAGGCAGTCGTAATAAGTACTAATACCTCACTCTCCTATCATCTTCAATAAAGAATTTTCTTCCTGCTATAGAAATGCTAACTACAGATTTTTTGTTTGAATTAAGCAGCTGGCTAACATTACAATAATAGTTCTCAGCCATAAAAACTGCAAAAATTGGAAAAATCTGACTCACACTTAACAAAGCACAACACAGCACCAAGGAATGTGCAGATATTAAAGTAGAAAACTTCATTTTTCCTGCATGAAAACTGAACCCTTTTAATTGTTTCTGCATAGTATTTACTTTTTAATCCATGTCTAGTTATTATATTTATCAGGCATGTGCTTCATTCTGCTTTACAGTCATGCAGGAAGAGCTCGAACACTGAAGGGACAACAGAAGACAGATGAAGGAGAAGCTTACAGACACAGGGGAAAGAGAACTAGAACTCTCTCAGAGAACAGTCTTGGGATTGGTTTAACAAAATCATGTTCTAAGGCTCAATCTGGTCATGTCCCTGCCAAAACTTCAGTAAGGCCAGTTGCTGGACTATTTGTCGGTAAGGCAGAGAGGCTGAGGTTTAAACATCTACAAACACGCCACATGGGTCCTTTAAAACCACAGTCTACTGCCTAGAGAAATGCAAAAAGGCCCTTTTAGATTTACAGTTCACCAGCTCTAGGGGAAATTATGCAGCGGCTCTGTCCATTTCTAGAACATTCTCTGCAGGCTTTGTTCCATCATTCAGCCCATTTAAATAAAAGGGAATGTGTGTGTATGTGAGAGAGAGAGAGAGAGAGAGTGTGTCTGTGACCTCTCATCTCACTGATACCACAACTTCAGTTTTACATTTTTGTAGGCATATCAGGTGTTGTGTGCACATATACCCACACACCCAAATACACACACCTACACACACACACACATACACACTCCAGTTTCCTAGACATATCAGAAGTAATGCAGTAAACGAATACCTGCCCTAATTTACAGGAGGACAATTCAACACTGCTGTGTAACCTGTTTAACTGCAATAAAGTAAAAATGTCATGACTTCTTCAGTCAACAGCAGTACTGATCATGAACTTAAACCCTTTAATAACCTGCTGGTCATTACAGTGTCTGCAGTTCACCACAGTGGTACACACCCAAACACACACAAACAGTGTGTTTCAGCAGTGACATGTGAACAAGTGTACACTTCATTACCGTGTCGATAAGGATGACGGATTACACAGAGCGCTTAAAATACGTGGCTGCTTCCTCGTTGATGTGTTTCCGTTGTATTGACCTCCTGCAGGACTGCAGCAGTCACATCACTCAGGAATGGGCTCTTCAGAACTTCAGTTTCAGGTAAACACCAAACTCAGACTTAAGGAGAGCAGTGATCTCGTGCAGAGATGAAGACAGTGCTTTGTAATGCATGCCATTCAGAACGTAGCCTTTCGAGGTCTCGTCGCAGTTGTGTCTCCCTGTGCCGAACCTCGGCTCCTTTTGACCTGCTCTTCTGGAGTCCACCAGCTTCAGCAGTGAACACACAGGAATCAGTGCGCTTGGCCAAGTGCTGCTGTTCCTTACATTTGATTATTAGAATTTTGTTGACAAGCAGGATCTTGAAATTTAAATATGAGAAAAAGGAGACAATCAAATCAAACAAGTCGTGCCGTGACGTTGTGCTGAATCACTGCTGTGAAGGGACAGTTGCCTCATTTGTTTTTTCAAAGAGTAAAATGATACACTGTAAAAAATTACTATCTACTTTGTAGCACACTAATTGCAGCCAGTCCCAGCAAAGGGTTAGGGTTAGGGGTTAGTGTTAGGGTCAGGGGTTAGGGTTAATTAGGGTAAAGAAGTGTGTCATCTGGGTATTTCTCACATCCCTTGACATTTAATACAATGGTTAGCTATTTAAATTGAAGCCTGGATTGCCCTGGCAACGTAAGGTCATCCCAGGGTCATTCCTGACAAGAAGAGTTCATGGCTTTCATTAACTGTCACTTGGAGCATGTGGGATTTTCACCTTTTACTCCAGACGTGCAGCAGAAGGGCTGAGAGGTTGAGGCAGGTGACTGTGTGTTGTATTCTTCCTATAATCATTACGGAAACTTTCTTCTCTGTATGTGTGCTGTACACTGATAGGCCAAGACAGGTGTTGTTTTTAGGATTAAGGTTAACTCAGGTGTTGTTTATGTTTAGATCTAACCCAGGTATTTTAGGGAAATCAAACTTTTCAGACTCAGTGTCTTGAACCAGAGAGATTATTGAGCATGAATGGTTCCAGTTATAAATAAACATGTTTGGATGTGGGTTTGTTTGTTTTTCTTTGAAGGTTTTGCTAGCATGCATCAGTGTGTTAGCGTGTGCTCTTTTTAAACACGTCTATTTTTGGTGTGCATTTATAGAAATAAAAACCAGCAGTTGGGGGAGTTGGAAGACCAGCATCACTTTGCAGCTGAAGACCTGCGTTTTAGAGCCTGACCCAGATCCGTCAGCTCTGACTAAATGAGTTCCTGCAGTCCCCTTGAAGAGAACAAGACCTCATCCAGGCCTCTACTCACATAACTAAGCCTGCTTCTCTCTCAGTTATATGTGTACACACACACAGCAATAAATAGTTTTTACAAAGTACGTTGAACTGTAGGAATGAAATCTGTAGTCCATCTGTCTGACTGGTTCAGCCAGTCAAGTAAATAAAAAAAAAAAGTCGGTAGGTAATTGATGTACAAGCTACAAGCTGGATCAGCAGAATATGTTGGTTTATGTTTAATTATTAAATATAGTTAGTATCTTAAGTGTCTGAAAACCTGAGAAACTAGAAAACCCAACAGAACATGGTAAACCCACATGAATCTGTATGAAAGCCTAACAATCTACATAAACCTGTAGGAGTGGCTAATCTAGTTACTATGAGTCTACGAGACCAGACTCACATAGACCAGACCACAAAGCCATCTCACCAGCAAGCCCACTCTTGGGAACAACGATTACAGATGAGTATAATGTAACTGAGTCAGGGTTAGTGAGCAGCCTCCCGTCAACATCCTGAGCTGATAAGATTCTATTACAGTCATCAAGCTGAAGTGTAATATACGAGTAAACAAGGCGAATGCAGACCCACCTGCTCTCTACACACTGGTAGAACTAATAAATAATAACCAATATGTGTTTATTTAGAACACAGAACATGAACATTATAAAGACTAAACAGTACTGGTACACAAAACAGACAACAAACTGAGAAAGCATAACAGGTTAACCGAAGGGTAACTAAAACAAGACTCACAAACATACATACTGTAAAAAGACAGGGATTAACCCAAGCTAGAACAAGCAGGGATTACCTGGAGAACAGAGCTAGAACAGGCAGGGATTCACTAGGTGGAATACAGACCATGGGCGAGGGAATCCAACAGCAGGACCATAGAGCATGAGCAAGTGCACTTAGAGCTTAATCTTGACTAAATACATAGAATCAAACATAGACATCTCACTTAAGATAGCTGATTAGAATCTAGATCTCTCAAACCTCCTCAAAATGCACATAAGGAAGCTGAGCATCTTACACAAATGAAACGGAGCAACAACCCACAAAGACAGACAGAAACACAAGGTATAAATACACTGAGCTAACAATCACCGTGAAACAACACGGATCAGCTGGAACCAATAAACTGGGAGTTAACAGAATGAAAGAAAACCATGGCAACAAAAAACAAAGGCGGAGCTAAGGACAAGAATACTAAACAGACGTTTAAGTAGTGGTAGGAATAAGAAATAAAAAAGAAAACTGATCAGTGGGGGCGGAGCCAGACGTGACAGTCGGACATTGGTCTGAAGCACTGTACTGGTCTGAAGTTTTGTATTGGTCTGAACGTCTGCACTGGTCTGAGGGCCTGTATTAGTCTGAAGGTCTGCACTGAAGGTCTTAGTGTAGCTCAGTCTCTACAGTGTAACTGTCTCTACAGTGTAACTCTATGGATGTCCTGTTCAAATGACTCAAGCAGACTTAAATATTCATAAATGACTGTAAAATACACTTCTTACAGAGACACTCCTGCACCAAACCAGAAGTCACTTCTCTTATTTAAACATTATCAGGAAAATTGGTTTCATTTCAGGGTTACCGGAGTGCTTATTTTAAACATTATTAAACAATTACTCTATTGAGGTCCATGAGTTGCCTGTTGTCAAGGCAACCAAGGATGCGTTTTGTCATCGGGACTTCATCAGAGTAAGTTGTGGAGCATCTGAACCCAAACACTCACTCTCTATCTCAAATACGATCCTGAACGTGATCTTACTGTGTATCAGTGCAGTTGTCTTAGTCAGAGTGGAAATAGCATACTGGCTGTTTCTTTTATCTGTATGAAATAGGAGGTTTAGACAACAAAAGATAATTGCCTTGCCACACTGGTTTTGCCACATTTTTAAAGGCCCCAGTAATTACGGTGTAGATTTGGGATCTCTAGAGGTGCTCCTGATAAAACCACAGAAAAACCAGACTAGGTTCCTCAAGGGCACCCATCCCACATCAACTCTGAGAAGTGCCACTGTTGCTGTTCTGCACAGCTGGCTCAGTCTGGATCTGTTCACTGGGTGCAGCTCAACTCTCACATCTGCTGCTAGAAGATGGTGGGTTGAGGGAGATCATCAAACCCACCCACTCAGTTCAAACCATCATTTGAACAATGATTCAAAAACAAAGAGTCATTACGAACTAAAGGGGTTCAATCTGACCTTAACACTCTTCTCTTGTAATTATCTGTGTTTGTTACTATAAGACAAACGGGAGAATGAAGACACTTATACCCTAACAAAGGTGTCATATAATTATGTACATACAAACATCTCATGATATGGGAATGAGAGCAGACAGCAGGTTCAGTGCTGATGGCTGGATGTCTCAACTGGAGACATTTCACATTTCATCTGGGGACGCAGTATGCTGATGTCTTACCTCTACACACGTGACACACATGATTCTGACTGTCCTGAAACATGTCTCCTGACTGTCCTGATACATGTCTCCTGACTGTCCTGATACATGTCTCCTGACTGTCATGTTTGACTGTGGACTCAGGCACTAGAGTGGCTTTTCCTTCTTCTCAGTAATAACATCTACAATTTCAAATCTTCTCACTTGTCAAAAAATGAAACAGACTGGAATGTTGATGAAGTGCCATTTGTTTCAATAATATAACAACACAGTAAGATTGTTAGGCTGATAAGAGTGTGAGTGTGAAAATGTGGCAGAAAGTCAGAATGAACTTTCTCCCACAATGTCAGTTAGACTGGAAAATAAGCCAGTTGGTTTGAGTTTGTCATTCCAACAAGCAGAAACCTTTACACAGTGCGAATTGGCCTGCTTCTACATGTGCTGACAAATTTCATCAAACAAAGATGATTTGTATGTCTGAGCAGACTGCTGCCATGAGTCTGATCTGTGTCTGCATCTGTGTCGTTGTTTCCCAAGGAATCTCAGAAAAAAGCAGGTCTTCACACCAGAGTGGTGGTGCTAATGCAGCTGTCGGAGAGAGACTCATGAAATAGAGAATAAAAACCCTTGAGAGATGAAGTGGGTAAAGTCTTTGGTTTGTTGTAGACAATCCTACGCTCTTTGATAATAGACGCAAGGGATGCTGGAGGACTTATGAAGTCAGAACACCTTTTGAACACCTTCAGAACACCTTCTCTGTGTCACGTAGGGCAACGCCCCCTCTCGTAGCTGTCACTCTGGGTTCCCTCATGTCCGTGTTCCCTGCCTGTTTGTCCCGCCCTGCTCGTTGGTTTTGATGGATTCCTTGTTTACCACGCCCCTGTGTCATTGTCATCACCTGTCCATAGTTTAGTCCTGTGTATATTAGTCCCTGTGTCTCCCAGGTCTAGTTGTCGGTCTTTTTGTTTTTCGCTGTGTTTTGCCTGTTCGCCCTAGTGCTGCTGTTTAGTGAGTCCTCCTTGTTGTGTTTTGCCATGTCTGTCCGTGTTTCGTGTTCTGATTGCCTGCACGTTATGACCCATGCCTGTGACTACAACACTGCCTATGGAATTTCCTTGAATAAATCTCGCTCTCCTCAGCGCTTGTGTTCGCCTCCGTGTTCTGCTCCGCGCAGAACGTTACATAAAGACCGACCACTAGACCTGGGAGACACAGGGACTAATATACACAGGACTAAACTAGGGACAGGTGATGACAATGACACAGGGGCGTGGTAAACAAGGAATCCATCAAAACCAACGAGCAGGGCGGGACAAACAGGCAGGGAACACGGACATGAGGGAACCCAGAGTGACAGCTACGAGAGGGGGCGTTGCCCTACGTGACACTCTGCCTTCACATAGCATAGCAAACTGAAGATATAGGTTCAGCTGTGGAGAGTAACCTGAAGTGTCATTAGACACTTAATGTCAGTGAATTACCCTCCTCTGATGCATCTGTAACCACCACCAGCACAGCATCCACCTTTGAGTCTGTGTCACTGCTGTGTTGAGAAATGCCTGCCACTAGAGTCGTGTCCTTGAACCGGTCAGAGGTGGTGCTGTTCAAGTGGTAGTATCATGCTGGTAATGCACATTTGTGTGTTTAGATACAGACAGTGGCAGGTTGCTAAGACCACTTCACTGCAGACATTGTTCCCAGGGTAACAGAACAGGGTCGCTTAGATTCTTCAGTGAGCAGCAGTGGTCTCAGCACACGAGTACACCAGAGCAGCACAGAGCAGCTGGTTCACCATACAGCACACAAGTACACCAGAGCAACACAGAGCACCTGGTTCACCACACAGCACACGAGTACACCAGAGCAACACAGAGCACCTGGTTCACCACACAGCACACGAGTACACCAGAGCAACACAGAGCATCTGGTTCACCACACAGCACACGAGTACACCAGAGCAGCACAGAGCACCTGGTTCACCACACAGCACACGAGTACACCAGAGCAACACAGAGCAGCTGGTTCACCACACAGCACACAAGTACACCAGAGCAACACAGGGCAGCTTCTTCACCACGCAGCACACGAGTACACCAGGGCAACACAGAGCACCTGGTTCACCACACAGACAGAAGTAACAATGGGTTTGGCATCAGACAGAATGACATTAACTGTGTTCACTGATCTCAAATGAAGATAAGAACTAGTAACAGCAAACTGGATGTATTGATGAGTGACAGGAGAAAACAGTATCCAAAATAAACACATCAGACAAAAAAACATGGCTGTTATTTCTTCAGTGGATTTGGAAACCATAGTATAAGTGCATGAATTGCATTGCTAAGACAAAACCATCGTTCATGAGGTTGGTCTAAATGGTAAAACCAAAACTCAAAGCCAACTAGATGTGCTCATGCCAACATTGCAGAGGCCACACAGAACCAGTTCAACTTTGCACTGGTCTGGTGGTTAGGAGTCTGTCTGGAGCTGTTTAATCCCAAAATGACAGCTGTCATTGCTGTCACGGATAATCCCGCTGGTGTCTACAATACTCTTCTCACATCGTCTTTTGATCGGCCTGTTGATCCTGCTTGTGTCCATTTGACCATGTCCATTTATTAGAGTGTGTTTCACATACAAATGTCTGTTATGTATTTTGTAATTCCAGTGGTCATCAGGAATGTCCATTAAGCCTCATGAATATAATATATCTGGACTGTGACTGATTTAGTCTTTGAGATGGTACAGATCTGTCATTTTCACTGATGAGCACCTGATCAGCTGTTCGGGTGGATGTTCAGAGAGGCAGCTCTCAGCTCTCAGTCCTGTGACACATATGCTGAATTCTTCTTAATGAGACCATTTAGTTATAAGAAGGTCATAACCATTCGTGCATTATAGTGCATCAGTCTTCATATGGCCTAGCTATTTCCCACCGCGTGACAGTCACACCATCACCTCAGAGAGCAGCTGGTGTGCTGAATCTGTTCCCCTCTATAGATCTCTTACCCATACACCTTTGCTCCTTCATGAAAGGAGCAGGACAGGTTCTGTAGGTCAGGATTAATCTCTTTTCTCTCTGCTGTACTGTCCTTTGAGTAAATGTCCTTTACAGTTTCTCTCAACAGCCTGGTTTGGAGATACTAGCCACAGTCTGGCTTCACTAATGCATTTTACTCTTGGTGGGGAACAGCCTTTGGAAAGGAAAAAAAACCCTAATTACAGTATTTGTGTCTGCTAAACCAAATGGGCAAAAAACTGCAAGCATGTGGCTGCATTGAGGGTTAGGATACATCCCCACTGACCTTTGGCCTTTGTCCTGCGAGGATCGAGCTGTCACCACATACATCCCCACTGACCTTTGGACTTTGTCCTGCCAGGATCAAGCTGTCACCACATACATCCCCACTGACCTTTGACCTTTGTCCTGCCAGGATCAAGCTGTCACCACATACATCCCCACTGACCTTTGGCAGGAGATGTCCTGTCTGCCTGACAATGATTCATTCCACAATAATGGAGGCCTTGTACTGCTTGGATGAAAAGGTAATCTGAAAACATCTAATTTACTCAAGCGACACAGACAAGAAACTCACATGAAAATAGCACACTGATGCAAAGGTGTGCAGTGACCAAAGTGTCAGTTTTTACATGGATCTCTCTCTCTATCTCTCTCTCTCTCTCAACACACACACACACACACACACACACACACACACACACACACACACACACACACACACACACACACACACACACACACACAAGTAATTTGTAAATGCAGACACTAAAAATGTCAGGAAATGAGTCAGGAAATGAACTCAGACATCGCTGTTCACTGCAAGCCTAAAAATCTCTATTGATAATAATTAAATGTATTTAAATGTGTTCACTTGTTTATATGTATAAATACTTGTCCTGAGCTATAACCAGTGCAGTCATCTGCAGGCTTTTGCTACCCAGAATGGCAGAGGGGCACGGTTGTCTTCTGAGGGGCACAGTGGTCTTCTCAGGGGCTCGGTGGTCTTCTCGGGGGCATGGTGGTCTTCTCAGGGGCACGGGGGCTTTTGTCACTAATGTCCCCCCTCTGAAAGTAGTTATCACTAATGTCACCACACTGGGGCTGTGTAACGTGGGGTGTACAGACCGGTACACATCGTGTAAGAAAATGAAGGGAGAAGTGAACCCAAATGCAGTATGAAACCAATAGGGTAAAATATGCTTATCACTAACGCAGTGTGCACGTAAAACACATACACACAGAAGCAAAACAAAACTCAAAAGGACGCGGAAAACTCAGCGCTTAAAAAGAAAACACAACCATAGCACACAGGGATAAATCCAACAGAAAACAACGCGGAATACTCAACACGTGAAAAAACTAAACTCAACCGTCTAGGCACGGGAGGAAAATAACAAAGGCAACAGAAACAACGCAGAAAAAATACGTGAAAACGAAACTAAGGACGCCAGGGGAAGTAACTGACAGCAGGCAAACGCCGCGACAAAACAAAACCCTTCCCAAAATAAAAGATAAACTGATAGGAAGTAAAAAGCTGGAGGAAAACATGAGGGAGGACAGTAAGTGGCACAGGAGATAGTCACTCGAATAAGTAATAGTGAAAAGGCAGAGAAGAGAGAGAAAATGAGAGAAAGAGAGAAGGCAAGGTGGCGAGATACCTTGGCAATGGAAACGCACCGTAGAGACTGAGGGACCAGAGAAAGGGCTGAGAACGCAACGGCAAGAGACCAAAATGAATCAGCAGTGATCCGTTTCACCAAGCTTCCTTAAGAAGCCCTAGAAACGGCTGAAACGGATCACCACTGACTGCGCCCAGGAGGCTAGGACTGACTCGGGTGCCTCTTGTGGAGGTAGAAGGCGTGGCATCCGAGTCAGCCCTGACAGGCTGTTATCACTAATGTCACTGAGGGCTTTTGTCACTAATGTCACCACATTGGCGCTGTTATCACTAATGTCACCACACTGGGGCTGTTGTCACTAATGTCACCACACTGGGGCTGTTATCACTAATGTCACCACACTGGCACTTTTGTCAATAATGTCATGGTTGAAATAGGTTAATAAATGATACTGAGGCACAGAAAAAAGCTATCTGCTTGAATAATATACAGAACAACCTTTATGTTATATGCAGAACAGTCATCTTCTTGTTATTATGATCCTATTATAGGGCTGTCGTCCCTTTTGCTTGGTTACATTCTGCCAGTAATGTGACCAGCAGTCCATTTACATGTGAGAAAGACCAAAGGTCTGAATAATGAAAGGAACCAGCCAGCTAGTCTAATTATGATGTGATTATTTCATTAAGCATGAGACAAATCCCCAAGAAAACATGATCAGATCTTCTACAGCTGCACCGTGATTAAGTGCTTAAAGAAGTGTTCAAATATAAAAGCCAAAGGGGAGTTAATCACCAGATTAGTTCCTCCCTACAGTGGCTCCATGATCTGTCACCCATTATTGACTGGGAATATTTATAAGAAGATGAATTGTGAAGGATGTGAACATGTCTGTGTGTTGGAGACACTGTGGGACACGCAGGAGACATGAGTCATGATATTGTGTGAGCACCACTGAGAGAGGATCTCCAAGGGAACGGGGTTCCCAGTGGGACTCTGTTTAAATGAGTGCAGCCTGATGATTCTGCTGGATAATGCTAATGCTAATGCACCTTCAGAGGAGGTTTCATTCCACTGAACAGCTATTACTGTAATCATAAACACTTAAAATATCTTATTGTGCTTTTGGAGAGGTGCCACAAAGTAATAATATATCTCTTCCAGAGCCTGGTTTCCTGATGGAGGTTCTGTACTTCTGTTGAATGATATCCGAGTGACAATTATCCTGCCTGAGGTATTTCTGTGTGGAACATCTAGCTTGTGTGGCTGATTTCTGACTCACACAGTCCATGATGGACTCAACAGATCACAGTTTCCACCACTTGTAGCCACACCAAGATATTAGGGACAAATCTCCTTCACCGTGGTAACCAGGCAAGTTGGCACATACTGACCCATCTTACTGTGCTGAGGTCACAGGGGTGGTTTTACAGTGTTATGGTGTGAAGATATTATACTTCACATCAATGTGGAGAGCAAATATATTGCTTAAAAAGAAGCAGTTCTCTTATGTGACTGATGTGCTCACACTGTAAAAACCAGAACTTAAATTTGCTCGCCTTACTATGATTTTTAGTTTAGCTGAGCCAAAAATAATTAATTGCACCATAAACTATAACAAAGTAATTGGAGTAGCTTACTTTATTGAGTTTCTTGTTAAAAGTTGATCTGACCTTAAAACCTGCATTGTCAAAATATACAAATTGTAGTTGAACCCTATTTTAAGGCCAGGCCAACTCCTCTGCGCATGCTCAATTTGACTCCTTAGTTGAGAACGGGGCGGGGTTTGCGACTCCGGACATCTTGAAATGGATTTCACCTGCGGCAACAGCGACCTACGCTACTCTGAACTGAATATTCCAACTGTCCAACTGCGTTTTGTCATTTGTCTTATATGACCCAACTTCAGTTAGCTGTTCTTAGTATTGAATTTAGAGATTTATGTACATGTGAAATATACATTATCTGAACAAGATATTGTAGCGTTGGGCCAATGGGGGGTGCCAGAGGCTGACGTCATTACCCATGAGCCCTTGCGGTTCCGGCCCTGTTATGCGTATTATGTGGTGTTTATGTCTGTATAGTGTTATTAATGATTATTAATTGTGTGTTATTAGTTAAGTCACCCCGGTCCATATTTTTAATGTACAAGTGCATTATCCGAGTTCCCCCTCCATGTATGTGTAACGTTGCCGTCTTCATGACCTCCCCCTGTGTTTCATGTGCAATCACAAGCTATTTGCAGGCTTCGAGTTTGATCTGATTGTGCTTGTGAGTGCCAATTTTCTTGCGAGGTGAGAATAAAACCTCTGTTCTTGATAAGAATGGACTTGTTTGCGGCCTCTTTTTTCCACACCACGCCATAATATAATAAGTTGGCACAACTTTAAAAAATTTGGAACTCTTGGTATGTAAAACTTACATTTAAAGGTTCATATACATGGGCAAGATAAATTATCCGAACAAGATATAATAAGGTAGCATAACATTTGGAATTATTTGTAGGCAATACTTAAAATCTGAAGTTTATATACCTGTGAAAAATAAATAATTGGAACAAGAAATAATAAGTTGGCTCAACTGTGAGTGAATTTCTTAAAAACTTAAGAGTTTGATTTGGGATCAAAAATCAAAAATCGAGTGCAGTAAGTTGCCTTGAAATTTTGAGTTTTCTCAACTTTTTCTTCTTTACAGTGCAGGAAGGCTGTATTACTACATGCATCTTCACAATGACACTTTGTTCAAACACGAGAACAGTAGGCTCACTACTTCAATGCTATTGTCCCCAAAACAAATTTGAGCTAAATTCACATTAACACAGCAGCAACAACAAGAACACAGCAGAATCTTCAAAAGCACCACTAACACAAAGATAATACAAACCATTGGTAGTCTACATTTAGATAGAAGATTCATGGTAGCTACAGACATTCTCTTTAGCCTGAGCAAAGGTGTGGGTTGGGTGGAATGGAGGTGGGGTGAAGATGTGAGCAGAGTGGAGATCCATGAATGATGCAGACCACTGAAGAAATGAAAAATTGCTGTTATGTTCCTGCACCAACCCAGAGTCCTTGAGGCCTAGCAGACAGATTTGTGCTCCAACCCAGTGTGATGGGTTGAAAGGTAGTGGAGAGAGAAAGGTAGTGGAGCTATCACACTATCCCTGAGGACTGAGGTGAGGAACACTGCTTTATGACACGGTACAGTCTCACCTGGAAGTGTCTGCCCACCACACCTTTGTGTTTGCCCTCTCCTCACCTCTCCACCTCTCTGTTCAAACTCAGTAGTACACACACACACACACACACACACACACACACACACACACACACACACACACACACACACACACACACACACACTACTGTATGCACTAAACAGTAAGATGGGTAAGTGATGCCAATAGCAAACGCGCCCAATTTGGGTCTTTTAGTAGCTCACTGGTCTGTAGTTCATTATTTTTCATTCTCTATGATACCTGAAGTGAGGCTGCTAGCAAGCATTATGTTTTGTGTGTGTGTGTGTGAATATATTAGTAATAATGCATGCAAATGTGCACATAGCGACCATGAACAAGAGTGAGAATTTATATTTAATGTGACCAGTGTGCAGTTTTATTATCTTTCACATTTTTGACCTGCTCTAAAGTATATCTGCACTTCTACACCAGCGGTCAGTACTTGAAACTAACTCATTAGATTTAGAGTAAGATACAGACCTGTGTATGTGAGAGAGAATATGTTTCCGAGCTGTGTATGTGAGAGAGAGTGTGTGTGTGTGTGTGTGTGTGTGTGTGTGTGTGTGTGTGTGTGTGTGTGTGTGTGTGTGTGTGTGTTTTAGTGCTGTGTATGTGACTTTGCATGTGTTTTTGGGCTGTGAGAGAGAGATTGTGTTTCTGGGCTGTGTATGTGAAAGTGTGTGTGGGGGGCTGTGTGTGTGTGGGGTTGTGTGTGTAGGGTTGTGTGTGTGTGTGTGTGTGTGTGTGTGAGAGAGAGAGAGAGGTTGTGTGTGAGGGGGTTGTGTGTGTGTGTGTAGGTGTGTGTGTGTGTGGGGCTGTAAGAGACTTTTAAATGGTAACTGATGCCCTTCAAACCAGTACTGACACAGCAGGGGCCGTAGTGACTGACTGACATGCAGAGGCCATCTCGCCTCATGGCTAAAGCATTTCATCTTCAAGGCTGCGCCAGAAAATCACCAACCAGTCCCACACCACCACTCTAACGTACTCATGAATATTTAATATCTACGCCCTCTGAATAGGATCCTTATGCTTGCACATAAATTATTGCAGAAATGTTAGTTTATCCAATCAGAATCTACAATCACCCTTCATTTACATTTTTATGAGGATTACAAATGGACTAAAGGAGCCCATTCCCATGTTCATATGAGACATGAAGTAATTATTCATAATCATTCATGCGTAATTTAATCTACAGCAGGTCATCTTTTGGCCTTCATGAAAAGTGTAATGGACTTAAAACTGTAACATTTCATTGTCTTCTCTGTGTCAGACTAATGATATGACAAAAATACATTTTATGTTCTCATCCAAAATTAATAGAAACACATCAGTTCTTCAATCTGCTGCCCTTGAGCTCCGCAGCCATCTTGGTGTCTCTATACTTTATATTTGAAGAAAGCCGCGCTGGCTAAATACTGCAAGATTATATTGGAGTCCTCAGTTGTACATTTCTTATGTCTAGCCAGTCTCGGAGTGAAGAGAGAGAGAGAGAGAGAGAGAGAGAGAGAGAGAGAGAGAGAGAGAGAGAGAGAGAGAAAGAGAGAGAGAAGGAGAGAGAGAGAAAAGCAGCCGTTTTATTCACAGGTCACATTAGCACAACATGCACTATAGCTCCCTATGGGCTAAGGATGGTGAGTCGGGGTCCAATTGTGGGTAGAAACATCCTGAACCAAGCCATGCCCACTCAGTCTAAACTAAGCCACGCCCCACTCAGTCTATACCAAGCCACGCCACTCTGTCTAAATCCAACTATGCCCCATGATAATTCTAACTCTAACTCTTAACTAAATTCAATATTGTGTGATGCTATGACCTCTATTAGGACAGTGCTATACCTATTAGTATGCAAGTTACAGTGCAGGTAGGAAGGACCTTAAACTCTGGTGTATGGTGTAAAACCAGGCTAGGACATGGATAATGGGTCCAGTGCTTTCAAAGTGTATCATTTCTGTGCTTATATATCAGGGAGTTTTGAAAGGGTTTCTCATCACGTACACACATACACATTCAGAAAGGAAAATCGTTCTAACTCTTCTCGTCCTGTTGCCAGCTATAAGTGGTCCCTGTAGACGCCGTGCTAAGTGTCTCTGACAGTGTCATCTTTTACATCCTAAAAGTGCAAAATACACCCAGCTGCCTAGCGGCAGAGAGATTGAGACAGTGAGAAAGAGAGAGAGAGAGAGAGAGAGAGAGAGAGATAGAGAGAGATGTTACATGGAAGTGGCAGAACCACTGCGTATTTAAAAGGGAAAAGAGGAATAACATTTGTGTACAGTACACACACGCACGCACACACACACACACATGCACACACACAAATACACACGCTGTGCAGCACACACACACACACACACTCAGTACAGCATTGAAGTATTTACTGTCAAACTTTGAAGACAAACTGCTGTTGAAGCATATTAATTAGCTCACTTCATCAGCTTGGAAACCAGATGATTGCCCAAACATCTGTCTGGTGGAGCAGTTTGGTGTCTTCAGAACCTCCATCTGCCCATGTGAGTCACTCCTCACCACTGCTCTATCACATAGAGCCCCATGTTAGTCACTCCTCACCACTCGTCTGTCACACAGAGCCCCATGTCAGCCTGGGGATGCAGAACAAGAAGCTGCCAAGGCCATGATTTCAACTCCCAGAGACCACACACACACACACACACACACACTCAGTACAACACACAAACGCACTCAGTACAACACACTCAATACAGCACACACACAATACAACACACACACACACACACACACACACACACACACACACACACACACACTGATTGCCACCATTACAGTTTTTTGCATCTGCAAAGAACAAAAAAGTGGTACTTATAGCACAATTTTGGAAACCACTAACTCATGTAGCCTATCAATTGACCTTCCCCTTGTGATAGTTTTTTCTTCATGGTGTTTATGAATATGCATAGATAACTTGTATATTTTTTAATATTCATGTATATGTGAGGACTCTGACAGACCTTTACAGCAGACTACAACCTGAACGCTAAAAACACATGGTACTAGTGTTTTCCATGTCACATCAGTGCGTAGTCATATGGGAATGGCCGTTCATCTGATGTTTGGATGCATTACAGTTTTTTACAACTGCTAACATGTGTTTCCCAATACTTGAGATACATTTTCAAAACTATAAACACAGCAACACATTTACCTCACACAAATAGCTAAATAGTTAATATTCTGTTCAAAAGCACATTTTCTTAATTAATTAAATACCAACTCTGCATTTCACAACGCAAAGTTTTCTCTTTATACACCAACTTTGTTAAAACACAGCAAACCTGGTTCAGTATCCAATCATTCTTTCAAACACTAGCACAGATTCTTTATTCGAGATGAACATAGTCAATAGCACAACCACTGTAAAAAAAACTAACATTTGATGGCAATACAGAAACAGTATTACATGAAATATTTTACTACCTCCCAGCAAACAACAATGGTCTTCAGCAGTTGGCCACATGTTTTCATCCATATTACATCTGATGTTAGCACTTGCCATGCACCTGGGATAGAAAAGCTTGGTATGCCTTATTCACCCCTGGCAGTCTTCAGCTGAAATGTCTCTGCAGCCAGGATCTATTGCATCCAGGAGGGACATTTGGTCATGGGACCAATAATCATACACCTTCCACCTCCAGACTGAAAAAAGTTCCTTAGTAGGGTTGAGGAAATGCGAGTAGGGTGGGAGCAAAGGGGAGATCACTCTTGAATGGTCTATAAACCAGTTTGTGATGACATGAGAATGACAGAATGCTACACTGTCACATCACAAATGTCCTCGTGTTTCCTCCCACCTGTTCCCTTTCTGCTTCTGGAACCAGTTGTTGGTAGAGTTCATTCAAAAACGAAAGAAGGAGGTCACCGTTATAGGGACCAATCTGGCATTTGTGAAGGACCAAACCAGCACTTGAGACTGCAGGACAATTGTTATATTTGCTCCTCTCTGACCCGGTACATTACTGTACTTCATTTTATTTCATTGATCTATATGTGCAAAAATGTGTGTTACAGTAATAGTTTTTCAGCTGCCTTTGTTTTTGCAGAACTTTGCATTTTATACAATATTTAAGGTTTTGAACCTTAGGTTTTCATTTTTGATATGCGTGTGCAAGCCTCAGACAAAAATTATCCAGAATTTTGTTATTGGATAACCTTGTGTGTATAGAAAATGTAAGCATTATAGAAACATGTTAAGTGTCTGCATTTTGTGCAAAAACAACATGAATTGTACTAATTGTATAGCCACTGAAGACTGATGTTGTGTTCACTGTGTTTAGAGTTTTGAAAATGTGACTACAGATTGAACAAATGCATGTTAGCAGTCATGTAATGTGGTTTTGGCTACACTTGCTACATTTGCAAATCAAATCAAAATCAAATCAAATATATTTGTATAGCGCTTTTCACAACACATGTTGTCACAAAGCGCTTTACAGGATTTACAAGGTTAACAATACTATGGGTCCAAATCCCTAATGAGCAAGCCAAAGGCTTGCAAGACTTTTGGTGAAGAGTTTCTTTTATGTGTTGGCTGCTGTGTGTAAAGTTAAGAAGGTAAACTAGACGCAGGGCACTAGACTCACCCTTAGAATCCGACAGACGGATTTTACGTCCTAAATACACCTCGTTTTCTCATAGGTGTAGCCAGGTGGTGAGCAGTATGCTCTCTTTTTCTTTAAAAAGAGTACTGGCCCTTTAAGACTCACCCTACCCATGAGTGTGTGCGGGGGGGGTTGTTACGCATGCGCTGTGAGTGTTCCGGAGAGAGAGAACACGGGTTGAGCAGGAGTGTGTACAAGTTTAAAGCAGCTGTGGTGATATTTTTGTTAATATTTGAATTTATGTGGACATTTTGGTTGGAAAACAATTGGAGATTTTGTTCATGAAGAAATTCCCATCTGTGTTAGAGATTTCTGCCACACGGACCACTAGCCACTACCGTATTATTTTGGGCTAGTATTTGTATAAAGATTAGGTTGTGGGTTAATGCTTTTATTTTATTTAATTTTTTTTTACCTCCTTGCTAGGAGGCAGAGCTAGGTCCTAACACCTGCAAACTTTTCATTTTGTTTATAAGTTTGGGCCAGAATAAAAAAACCCCAAAACAACATTTTCAGTTGGATATTTCTATATAGCCTATATAGAAAGGCCCACATAGGTCTCAGGTTTTCTTTCATGACATAGGTCATCTGTATTTTGTGTACGAAGTGCTAAGCCCAGTTTTTTAAGTTGCTACTTGTTTGTACATATAGAACACATACAGTATTTGTGGAATTTGACATCTTTGATTTGTAAGTGATATATAAAACAATTGATCATCAAACTTTGACGGATTTCTTTGATTAATTCAAAACACAATACTTGTACTTTTTACTTTCAGTACTTGAGTAATACATTTTAGAATAAACTACTTGCAATACTTAAGTACAAAAATGCTGAATACTTCTGTACTTCTACTTAAGTAAAATTTTTGATAGAGTACTTGTACTTTTACTCAAGTATGGGTCTCTAATACTTTATACAACACTGCATATATATATATAAGTATTAGAGACCCATACTTGTCATATCACACAACCAACCGGTCTCAAATACCCAGAATTCCTCACTCTCCCCAGCCCGAACAGCCATAATAAGATCATCATCACCGGATTACTGATTTCACCTGCATGACTGTCCCTCTGTTATTTAAGCCCATTTCCCTTTCCGTTAGTTGCGAAGTATTGCCTCATTCTTATGTGTGCGTACCAAGCGTTTCCACGGCTACAGTTCTGGTTCTGACTTCTGCTTCTGTCCTGGTTTTTCGTCCCTAGCCTGCTCACATGGATTTGGTTGCCTGATTACACCTGCCTTTAATCCTGCCTGCTCCCGGAGTTCTCTGTCTTCAGCCCTTCTCTCTTCTGTGTTCCGATTAAAGACCTTTTGATCTGCATGCGTCTCTCCGACTTTGTATCGTTACAATACTTGAGTAAAAGTACAAGTACTCTATCAAAAAAGTGACTTGAGTAGAAGTTGAAGTGTTCTTTAAAAACTTCTGTGGAAGTACAGAAGTATTCAACATTTTTTGTACTTAAGTATTGCAAGTACTTTATTCTAAAATGTATTACTCAAGTGAAAGTAAAAAGTACAAGTATTGTGTTTTGTATTAATTAAATACAACTCTGTTCAACAAATGCTGGCAAAGCAGCATGGTACCAGAGGACTGGCGGAAAGGCACCATAGTCAATATACCAAAGAAGGGCAATATCTCAGAGTGCACCAACTGGAGGGGTATCACCCTCCTCTCCTCTACGCCAGCGAGACCCTCCTCTCCATGCCTGGCAAGGCATTCTGCATTGTCCTTCTTCAGCGACTGAAGAACGCCCTTGACCAACGGCTGCAGGAAGAACAAGCCGGATTCCGAAGTGGCCGATCGTGTAGAGAGCAGATCTTCACCTTAAGAAACATCATTGAGCAGTGTGTCGAGTACCGGCAACAACTCTCCGTCAACTTTGTCGACTTCAAGAAGGCCTTCGACAGCATCCATCATAACTTTCTTTGGCAGATCCTGGGCTTGTATGGTGTCCCAGCCAACTTCATCAAGATTTTCAAGGACTTGTACTTGCGATCGAGCTGTTGCATTAAGACCGGAAGCGGCCATACTGACTTCTTTGAGATCACCTCGGGCGTCAGGCAGGGCTGCATCCCATCTCCGCTGCTCTTCCTTGTTGTCCTCGACTATGTCATGAGGCTTTGGAGCCGGCATCCACTGGTCCGACCACAACCGCCTTGCTGACCTTGATTTTGCCGATGATATAGCCCTGCTCGAAGAAGGAGAGCTGCAGTTACAGCTCACAACGATCTGGGAGGAGAAGCCGGCAAAGTTGGCCTGAGGATCAGCGCTGAGAAGTCAAAGGTCATGTTTGTCTGCTCCACAGACCCACAACAGGGGATTTATGTAGGGACGCAATGGCTGAAAGAAGTGGAGACATTCACCTACCTCGGTTGTGTAATTTCCCATGATGGCGATGCGGAGGTGGACGTCAAGTATCGCATAGGGAAGGCGGCTGCAGTATTTTGGAAGATGAACAAGATCTGGTCCTCCCCGACCATCTCCCTTAAGATCAAGTTCCGCTTGTTTAATTCAATAGTTATCCCAACCCGCCATCTACGCCAGCAAGACCTGGAAGGCGTCCGCCAGCATTAACAACAAGCTGGACGTTTTCCAGCAATGGTGCCTTCGTCGGATTCTAAAGATCCACTACACAGACTACATCACCAACGAAGAGGTTCCGAGAAGGAGTTTCTCGGCCAAACTTCACAACATAGTCGCATGTCGAAGACTCCGACTGGCCGGCCATGTCCTTCGCATGGACGACTCAAGAATTCTGAAGACGGCGAAGCGCTGGCAGCCCCCAGGCGCCAAAAGACCTCGAGGACGCCCCCGCAATACCTGGCGAAGGTCATACCATCAAGACCTCAAGAATTTTTATATTCCGTTAGAAGAAGCCGAAGCTCGGGCACAAGACTGGGCCCAGTGGCGATCGTTTGCCGCCCAATATGCCACATAAAGGCATAAGAGGTCATCATCATCATCATCATCATTAATTAAAGAAAGTTTGATTATCAACTTTTTATATCACTTAAAAATCAAACCTGTCAAAGACCACAAATACAAGTGTTCTGTATGTAAAAACAAGTAGCAACACTAAAAAACAGAACCTATGTCTGGATACGTCGTAGTCAGGATGAAAAGATCGGATTTCTGTTGCTAAACACACAACTCAGCGTGACATCGCCTTTATGATTGCCAGCTAATGTTAAGTGAATACTGCAGCACGTCATGAACATAATTAGGTTAGTTAGCCAAGATATCTAACCTAACTAGCGCTTACTGATTGTAACGCGGGAGTACAGGGAGGTAATCACCGCGTATCGTGATGGTGTGAATGGTGGACCCAAGTGCCGTTTAACAGCACAACTGCGTTTGTCTCAGAGACCGTAGTGTATATATTGGACGGTACGTCACCGTTGACTCCCACTGTTAATTTTTGAAGACACCAAAATGGCCGCATGGACGCTGCCATCTTGGATGCTCTTGCGCAGTAGATGAAAATTGGAGCCAGAGCATGCGCATTAGAACCGGTAGGCAGGACAGTATCTCCGCCCCAACTCTGATCACATTCGTTAGGATACGCCAACCAGTATAGACGGGGTCGCGCATATGGACTGTGCCACCTAGCTAGCTACTACTGAACAAAGATATTGTTTCACCTAGGACTGCAAATGCCACGAAAAATTTCGCAAGTAAAATCAGCCACCGAGTAGCCCACTTCCCCGCTGTGAGGCGATTAGTGCCCTTTGTCTTGCTAATGACATGGTACGCGTTTCGTTTAAAGCGCTGACCCCCACTCTCCTTTCCAAGGAAATCCAACTTGGCCAGCTCATCTGTATAGCACTTTTGACACAGCTTCAAGAAGCAGTTCAAAAGTTACAACCCATGAATCTATCTTTCTTTATAGCGCGAAGGTAATTATTCCTATGCTGAATAAGAATCCTTTGGTTTGAATCGTGCTTAGCACAAAACATTCTAACTGAAATTAATCTTTGCGCTAAATAATAAACAATGTATTTGTAGTTGGCATATGTGTTGTGCGATTTTCACTAGGCAAACCAGACACTTGACTGCATGGTTAGTTTGATGAGGTTTAATGTCAATGACTTCTAGGGTTGCCACCTGTCCCGGTTTTCACGTCGCTGTCCCAGTTTGTCCCGGTTTTCCTTCTTTTTAATATTCAGTCCCGGCAAAAAATTATAATTTCATTTAATGTCCCAGTTTTCACTAGGTTAGTTCAAACGACTGTTTCTGCACACTTTAAATCCGTCTTTTTTTTCTCGCTGTGTCCATTCCCTCCCGTAACATTTTACGTTCTCCACCCCCCCATCAACAATTTACGTTCGCGTATGACAGTGTCCTTGTTTTTTGTCAGACCTAGGTGGCAACCCTAATGACTTCAAGTATATATACATAATTAATCTTCTGACGTTTTACAAAATAAACAAAGGTAAAAGGTTTTAATACTGCTGTCGAGAGTTTTGATAGAGTTTTGCTGTTGAGCGCGTTCACGTTTGAGCGTCTGGTATTAGATGTCAATCAACGCAGCTATTAACTGTCAATCACCTTATTGCCACACCCCTTTAAGTAACACTTAATAACTTCTATAAAATCTGTTTATCGTAGAGAAAAACACTGGGAGAGATACTAATGCAATGGGGTCTTATAGAATTGACAAAATATAATTGCTCAAAAAACTTATTTTACGTGTAATAAAATAACACGTAAAATAAAAGTTTCTCGTCCAGCCCGTTCACTTACATGGGAATGGGCGGGGTTAAAAGTTGTACTGCAGCCAGCCACTAGAGGGTAGCTGACACACGGAGGCTTTACTTTTCACTCGTGTCATCCAGTCCACTTATATATACGGTCTCTGGTTTGTACAAACAGAACGCAAGTGCGAGAGTTAAACACAAAACACAACCCCAATATAATAAACGAAAGCAACGCGGAATACTCAACATGTGAAAGGAAATAAATGAAAGCCGTGAGAACACGGTGAAACAATAAACAAAACCCAACGCGGAAAACTCAACGTGTGGAAAAATAAATGCTCAACCGTAAGATGGGAGAAAGAAACAAAACAACAAACTTAACTCAAATAGCATGGATAAAAGCAACGCGAAAACAAAACTAAAGATGCCAGGGGAGGTGACTGGCCAGCAGGCAGAAAACGCCGCAACAAAACAAAACCCTTCCCAAAATAGACAAAAATAGACAGGAAGAGAAACAGGCTTGTGAAAACTTGAGGTAGATCAAGGAGCGACGCAGGAGAGAGGACCTCGAAAAAGAGAAGGAGAAATATATATATATATATATATATAGAGAGAGAGAGAGAGAGAGAGAGAGAGAGAGAGAGAGAGAGAGAGAGAGAGAGAGAGAGAGAGAGAGAGAGAGAGAGAGAGCGGTGCAATGATCCGTTTCCCAAAGCTTCCTTAAGAAGCCTTCAGACAGCTGAAATGGATCATTGCTGATTACACCTCGCAAGTCTAGGACTGACTCGGGTGCTCCTCCTGGTGGTAGAGGGAGTGGCATCCGAGCCAGCCCTGACACTGACAGCTCAAGCTGGTGTGTCTTCTGTGTGTTACATTTGTAACTTACATTGATGTGTTTCTTCAAGTTCAAATGTGATTTTTTGAAGACCAATAGTTCACACTATTTAGGAGTAGGCACATCATCATATAGTAATTTTCTTTCACTCCGGCAAACGCAAACAATATCTTTAGGTAGGGCCAGGGGTGGTCTCACCCTCACCGCCACGATCACTCAATGTTGGAGGTGTGGAAGGCCAAGCTTATGTAATACTTATTCTTCTGCTCTTACCAAACACGATACCATCTCTTTTAATGTGATAAAAATTAATTAGAATCATTTCGAGTATATGTGTATTTGTATAAATATGTAAATTAAGCTGAAGGTGCTGGAAAATAATGAAATTGGACCTTGAAAGTGCCGTACAAATGCATGAATTCCATTTTGTAACTTTGCATGCACAAAAATCGAGAGGTAAATGATCTCGCGACATCTGGACGTGACTGTGCGCGGGGCCAACTTGCATGGGTGGAGCCACCGCTATTGCGTCATTTTGCCACACGGACCCTTGTGCCAGTCACAACGCGTCAAGTGAACCTAGATTACGAAGCTCAAGTGTTCAGTGAAGGCAGCAGAGTAAACGAGACGCGACTGGAGCATGCACAGTTTTCTCATAAGACAGCCTTCACCTGGTGGTGAATACATTGAATACATGTTTATAATTGTAATGAGTATATATAGAGCTCTATATAGAGAGCATGTAGAAAATGTATCGGAGTAAAAGTATTAAACTAATGGAAAATATGTATTGAAGTAAAAGTTGAAGTAGGAGAAAAAAAATAAATACTCTAGTAAAGTACAGATTGTAAAGTTTCTGAACAGCGGGAGTGACACAATTACAGAATTTTTAATATTTATTGAATGCAAGGTAACAGAACACTAAACCACACCACAACAGACAGAAAGGGGCTATGCTAAACACAGAGGGGAAGACACTACCAAACGGGTAAGCAATACAACTTAAAAACCAGACTATACACGAGAACATAACTTAACAGGCCAGGCAAACATGACGAGAGGGGATATACAAATAAGGCACGACTACTAGGGGGTGACTAGTAACAAGTAACACCAAACCATGAACTAAACAGACAACGAGCAAACTAACAACAAACACCCACTAGCGACAAGAAACACAATACAAGGGAAGATCAAACCAACAAAGAACAACTAGATGAACAAGCAAAGAGACCATCACAACAGGGAAGACAAAGACAGAACTAACCATACCGGCACATGAGGAAACGAAGGGAAAACACAGGTTACTGAGCATGGAGGGGAGCATGGCAGATACAACAAAGACCGACACCGGAGTAAAACACCACGGGGATTAAATACACTGAAACAGGGGAGGTAAACGAGACTCAGGTGTGTGTGCTAACGATGAGGACGTGACAGACAGAGGGAGGAACAAATGGGAACGAGGAAGCTAGGCGGGACCAGGGAGGAAGGAGGGGCTGGACGTAACACAGATACAGCATTTTAGTACTTAAGTACAGTAGTGAAGTATTTCTACTTCGTTACTATACATCTCTGCACAGAACTGCATACACAGGGCTACACACATAGGAATACACACACAGAACTGCACACACTGCACACACAGGACCACACACACAGGAATACACACACAGGATTACACACATGTTGCTCAACAGAAAACTTTTATAGGTGCTGGTCGCCTTTCATAACATTCTTCAAATCCTTGCAACAGCTTCCGGCTGAGGATACATAAGCCTGACTAACCAAAGCAACCTCAACGTTCTCTTATTCTCTTATCTTACCCCCCCCCCCCCCCCCTTCTTTTTTGTTTTGGTTTTCTGTGTGTTATGTGATATGTGTTTGTATGGGCATGTATGTATATACATATACACATATAATGTATATTTTATATATATTATATATAATAACTACTACACATAACTACTGTTATTTGTGTTCTAACGTAATCTTATTTGTATGAGTGTTTTCTTGTAATTCTATACATGTCCAAGTATTGTAAATTGTCAGTTTTATGTGTATTATGTTTGAAATCCAATAAAAAGATTTAAAAAAAAGGATTACACACATGTGTACTGTGAAAATGTCCCCCTCTCTGTTGACACTTAACACAGACACTAGTGTTATAGACACACTAACTATTCCTTTATGTCAGGGGTGCCCACAAGTTTTCAGCTTGCGAGTGTTAGACACTCTCAGAGATTAGTGTTGCATCCCTTACCTTGATGATGTCCTCTGTTATGCCAAATCCTTTGAAGAGCATTTGGATGGGGTCCGAAAAGTCCTGAGGGCACTCCAGCGTCATGGAGTAAAGCTCAGACCAGAAAAGTGTGATCTTTTCCGTTGAGAGTTTAGGTATGTCGGTCACCTGGTGTCTGCGGGGGGGGTAAAGATAGACCCCAGGGAGTTGGATGCTGTCTTATGTCTAAAGAACAAGACACCACAGACAGTCGGCGATGTAAGGAAACTCCTAGGGTTTCTCAGCTATTACCGGTCCTATATACAGGACTTTTCCCGGATAGCCAGGCCCCTTTACCAACTGCTAAAAGGGAGGGCAGAGGCAGCACAAGTCCATTCAGCCACAAGGAAAGCCAGGGGCCCCCAGCTGGCCTCCAGGACCCCCATCTAGTGGACAGGAGAGCACACAGGCGTACTAGAATGTCTCATTGGCATGCTGGTATCACCCCCAGTGCTGGCTTATCCTGACTTCAGTCTGCCATTTACCCTGCATACAAATGCCTCAGAGGAAGGCCTAGGGGCGGTCCTGTACCAGCGTCAAGGTGGAAAGATGAGGGTCATAGGGTACGGGTCAAGAACATTGACACCAGCAGAAAAAAACTATAACATGCACAGTGGCAAACTGGAGTTCTTGGCGCTGAAGTGGGCTGTGTGTGAAAAGTTTCGGGATTACTTCTATGCTACTGTCACGTCTGGCCCCTCCCTCCTCCCTGGTCCCGCCTAGCCCCCGCTCCCATTCGTTCCAACCTTTGTCTGCCACACCCTCTTTGTTAGTACCCACTCACCTGAGTCTCGTTTCACCGTCTTGTTCTGTGTATATAAACCCCCTGGTGTTTCTCTCCCGTGTCGGTCGTTGCATTTGTTTGTTGAAGTTCGCCACGGTTCTCCCCATGTTCAGTAGCCTGTGTTTTCCCTTCGGTCCCTTCGTGTGCTTGTATGGTTTGTTCAGGTTTTGTCCTCTCTGTCGTAGTTCTCGTATCTCTTTGCTTATTAACTTAGTTGGTTCTTGTTAGTTAGGTTTTCCCTTGTATATTGTTCCCCTCCCTGTCTCTCTGCTTTAGTTTCTTCGTTCATATATTTGTCCCCGTCTATCTGTTTCCCCCTTAGTAGCTGAACCTTGTTGTAGCCTTCGTCTTCTGCTCTTAAGTTTATATAGTTAATTCCTGTGCTGTCTAGTCTAGTGTCTCCAGCTTATGTAGTCCTGTTTATTTTGTTGTTGTTATGCCTTAGTGGTTGTAAGTTTGTCTGTTGTCAGATGTAAAGGAGTCCTTCCTTAGTGTGTCCACGTTCTATCTAGCTTACATTCTTCTACCCTTGGTTATTCTCGCTTGTTCCCTTTGGTCACTGTTTTGTTTAATAAATTATTCCTTTTCTTGCATTTGCGTCATACCCACCCCCCTTGATTCGTTACAGCTACCCATTTCACGGTGTATACGGATAATAATCCTTTGACTTATGTAATGAGCACTGCCAAACTCAATGCAGTGGGCCACCGCTGGGTGGGGGAACTGGCAGACTTTCGGTTTGAGGTGAAATATAGACCTGGGAAGGCAAACAGTGACGCAGACACACTGTCACGCATCCCTCTTGATATTGACAGTTATATGCAGAAATGTACAGAGGAGTTGTCTTCAGATGTGCTGCATGCGACTTGGCAAGGAAGTAAAGCAGCTGAGCAAAGGGATGTGGCATGGATTGCAGCTCTGGCCATGGCTTCCATAGGAGCCCATCCGTCATTGGGCATGACTCAGCCACCAATCAGTCATAATGAGCTTGTGAAAGCACAGAGGGAAGATAACTTAATCAGGCATGTGATAACACTGAAGGAGACAAACACCATCCTCACAAGGGACTTAAGGAATGGAGTGAGTGGGGCGACCAAAAAACTCCTGCATGAGTGGAGGAGGCTACATCTGGAGGATGACATTATCTATAGGCGGACAAGGGAGCGAAGACAACTTGTACTCCCTGCCAAGTACAGACAGGTCGTGATGAAACACCTCCATGACGATATGGCCCATGTCGGCACTGAGCGAGTTCTTCACCTAGTGAGAGAGAGATTTTACTGGCCATACATGAAGAAAGATGTCGAGGCCTATGTCACTCGGCGGTGTCCATGTATTGCACAGAAAAAGCCAGTTACCCATGTACGTGCCCCGCTGGGTAGCATCACCTCAAGTTCACCCCTTGAACTTGTATGTATTGATTACATGCATCTAGAGAGCAGTCGGGGAGGGTACGAGTATATCTTGGTGGTGGTGGACCACTTTACGAGATTTGCTCAGGCCTATGCGACAAAAAAACAAATCTGGTTGGATGGCAGCGGAACGGATTTTTAATGATTTCATCCCTCGTTTCGGATACCCCTCCAAGCTACACCATGACCAAGGCAGAAAGTTTGAAAATGAGCTTTTTAAAACACTGCAACGACTATCGGGGATAGGCCACTCCAGAACATCCCCATACCACCCCCAGAGCAACCCTGTTGAAAGGTTTAACCGAACCCTACTACAGATGCTGCGCACTCTGGAGGAAAAGGAACGATGGAAAGACCACCTGCCCCAAGTGATTCATGCATACAATTGTACCCGGCACGAGTCCACCGGATACTCCCCTTACTTTTTAATTTATGGCCGCCACCCTCGGTTACCTGTCGACTTGCTGTTTAGACTTCCTGGGGAGGAAGATTCAAACACACACGAGGAATATGCAAAGCAATGGTCACACAAAATGACTGAAGCATACAAGATTGCAGAGGAGAACCGCAAGCAGTCCAGCGCTCGGGGAAAATCCTACTATGACCGGAAGACAAAGGGGATAGTCCTACAGCCTGGGGACAGAGTGCTAGTGAGAAACCTTGGTGAGCGGGGAGGTCTGGGTAAACTGCGATCATACTGGGAAAGAGCCATATATGTGGTAAAAGAACAGGTAGCCAGTAATCCATTTTATGTGGTCGCTCCTGAGACAGGTGACCATCGGAGGACAAGGACCCTGCATCGCAATCTGTTGCTGTTGGTGAATGACTTACCTATCTTTGCACCCCCAGATCACGCCAAATCATCATCTAAAGCCAAACCAAGACAGAGACCAAATTTAACCAGTAGGAAGTTAAGAGAACATGTCCCCTCCAGAGATACAACTGATTCGGAGCAAGAAGAAAGCCCAGGAGGTTACTGGTTGAGGATGCCTGTTAGGGAAGAAGTAAGAAGGAAAGATGCCTATTGTGAAAGCCCTATCCAAGCTCAGAGGGACCCGACCTCGGAAGATGAATGGTCCACCTACGGGCTGGACAGAGGTGTGAGGCAGGGACAGGGTGAACTCCTGTTGGACACAAGTGGGCCAACCCAGTGGTCTGAAAATGCGTCACTGAATGACCCAGCTGAACCTGAGGTACTCGGTGAAGATGAAACAGAATCAGGACTGGAGGGAGTGTGTCCATTACCCTTTGCCACCAACACACATACTGAATGTAGACGGTCTGCGAGAGAGAGGAGGCCAAGGCAGATCTTGACATATGAAACATTAGGACAACCTTCCCTACAGGTCCACCCTAGGGTGAATGTCATTGGGGCATACACTAGGCCACACAACCCACTAGGAATTGCACTGAATCATCAGTGTTGGGAACGTTACTTTAAAAAAGTAATTAGTTATAGTTACTCACTACTTGTTCAAAAAAGTAACTGAGTTAGTAACTGAATTACTCTATAATAAAAGTAACTCGTTACCAGGGAAAGTAACTATTTGCGTTACAGTTAAAAAAAGGTTATATGCCAATTAATTAAGTTTTTTTAAGCAGTTTTCACAGTCAGTTGAAATCAGTAGATCAGAAAATTGTTTAACTTTTGATATTTATTGCACATCCACAGACCAGTGCAGGATAAAATCTTTTAAAATCCCAAATCTTTGGGGAAAAAAAAGCAAAAGTAAACAGTTACACTATATAAAGTGCATTTACATCTATGAAATTAAATTAAATTCTCTCAACCTGAGTCAACTGGTTTGTTTACAACAGAAGTAAACTTAACAATAAAACCTCTATTCTTAATTAAATAAATCAAATACCCAGTCTGGTAAACATTCAGGAACTTCAAGTATTTTCTTAAATAATGTTTATATCGCCTTGAAAGCTCTAGTTTTCTTCGGCTTGCACCTGACCCCATTTCGGCCTCTTCTCCGTTTAAAAACGCGTGTAAAAACACTGGCTCTGATTGGCTGCCATAACACTGCCTTAGCCAATCGCTTACTGACTTGTTAAGTTAAACAGCTGTTACACCGAGAACTGTGACCTATCGGGATCTGTTACTCCTCACTAGCCTGGGCAGTGGTCCGCTCAGATTAGTATATCAATATATAGTAACGCACCGCTTTTAATGACCAGTAACGCAAACGGCGTTGTAACGACAGGAAAAGTAACTAATTATATTATCCCGTTACTGACAAAATGACGACGTTACCTAACGCCGTTATTTTTAACGGCGTTATTCGCAACACTGTGAATCATACCTCACCAACATTCTTGGTGGCGACTCACACACAACCCCTCCTTGCACCACCACTCTGGGCTACCACGCCTACACAACACTTTTATATGCCACATACATATGTACCCTACAGTTACACTACCCCTGTTCACTAAAAGATGAGAACATGGGATAAGAAACAGGATGATGGCGCGGGTGAGACCAGACGCCGCCGTGACTGCTCCGCTCAGACTATGCTTTATAATAGCTGTTTTTTTAGTTTTTCTTAGTAATTTTACCACTCCGTCACTGGCACTGATCACATATGACTTCAGTACACTTTTAGATATAAAAACCAGGTCAATTTACCTTTTCTCTGAGGACTTGTGCGATAGCTTGACTTGGCCAACAGATATCCTCCGGAATGAGAACTCGAACAACAATGGAGACGAAGATGAACCTCCTCGTAGAAAGCACAGGAAGAAACACCGAGGGAGACGCGCTGGTGTTCGAAACAGACTCCGAGAGAGTGCACATCGCCCTCCTCTGCCCAGTATTCTGCTCGCCAATGTACAATCGTTGGATAACAAGCTGGACGACATCAGGGCTCGAGTCCGCTTCCAAAGGGACACACGCGACTGTAACATCCTTTGTTTCACGGAGACATGGCTCACTCCTACCATTCCAGACCATGCTGTACTACCTGCTGAAACTTTCTCCTTGTTTCGAATGGACAGGACGGCAGATTCTGGGAAATCTAAAGGCGGAGGTGTGTGTTTCATGACCAACAACAAATGGTGTGATCCTAAGAATATCTCGGTTCTGTCGCGCTCCTGTTCACCAAATATGGAGCACTTGGCTATTCTCAGTCGCCCTTTCTACCTGCCTCGCGAGTTTACCTCGGTCATCACTATCGCCGTTTATATTCCACCACAGGCGGACACGGACATTGCTCTAGCCTCACTACATGATGTCGTAAGTGCCCACTACGCTAAACACCCGGACACTGCGCTCATTGTAGCTGGTGATTTTAACAAAGCAAACCTTAAGAGAGTTATGCCCAACTTGCATCAGCATGTAGCTTGTGCAACGAGAGGAACAAGTACTCTGGACCACTGCTACACCCCATTCAAGAATGCCTATAAAGCCAACTCTCACCCGGCTTTTGGAAAATCTGACCACGCCGCCATTTTCCTCATGCCGGAATATAAACAAAGGCTAAAACAAGAAGCTTCGTCGACCAGAGTGATAAGACGCTGGTCCGCCCAATCAGAAGCTACGCTTCAGGACGTGTTGGGTGACGTTGACTGGGACATGTTTCGGGCGAGCTCTGATGATGTCGACGAGTTCACGGAGGTAGTTACAAGCTTTGTGGCCAAAGTAACGGATGATATCGTGCCTATGGTGACTGTTAAGATCTTTCCTAATCAGAAAACGTGGGTAGATAGAACAATTTGTAAGGCCATAAAAGCTCGTACTACCGCATACAACACTGGACTGAGCACTGGGGATATGACTCTGTATAAAGCGGAGTCGTATAACGTGAGAAAAGCGGTTAAGGCTGCTAAAGGGAGATACAGAGACAAAGTAGAGTGTCATCTGGGAGACCGCGACAACAGACGAGTATGGCAGGGTCTCCGGACCATCACGGACTTTAACAAAAACAAACACACACCTCAACCATCATAGATCCCTCACTGGCGGAAGACTTAAACACCTTTTATGCCCGTTTCGAGGTTAGCACTGATTATGCTAATGCCGTTAGCACTGCTAGCTTAGCAAGTAACACTAATGCTACAATGGCGTGCAACCTGATCAGTGAGGATCATCCTCTCACTATTCCAGAGTCAGACGTAAGGAAAGCTCTGAAAAGGATAAATAGCAGGAAGGCAGCTGGTCCTGATGGCATCCCTGGGAGGGTATTAAAATCTTGTGCTGATCAGCTGGCCCCTGTGTTTACCACCATATTCAATTTATCCCTGACCCATTCTGTCGTCCCGAGATGTCTCAAAAAATCTATAATTATCCCTGTTCCCAAGAAGACCAACCCAGCCTGTCTGAATGACTACCGCCCAGTGGCTCTCACATCTGTGATAATGAAGTGCTTTGAAAAGCTGATCAAGGACTTCATCTGTTCATCCCTCCCCCCTACACTGGACCCACTTCAGTTCGCCTACTGTAGCAACAGGAGTACTGATGATGCCATTGCATACATTCTCCACACTATCCTCACCCATCTCGACAATGGAAAAGGGAACTATGTACGCCTTCTGTTTGTGGACTACAGCTCGGCGTTCAATACTATTGTTCCCTCAAGGCTGGTCATGAAACTACAGGATCTGGGGCTGAACCACTCATTGTGTTCCTGGGTACAGAGCTTCCTGACTGACAGACCTCAAGTGGTCAAGATGGGGAACTTTAAATCCAGCTCAAAAACCCTCAGTATCGGCGCCCCCCAAGGATGTGTATTGAGCCCACTCCTGTACTCGCTGTACACACATGACTGTACAGCCACCCACAGCTCCAACACCATTGTGAAATTTGCGGATGATACAGTGGTGGTAGGCCTAATCTCCAACAATGATGAGAAGGCCTACCTGTGTGAGGTGGAGCAACTGTCATCATGGTGTGGAGTCAACAACCTGGTAATGAATGTGTCTAAGACCAAGGAGATGGTAGTTGACTTTAGAACGGGGAAGAGGAGGACTTCATACACACCTCTCCAGATCAATGACACTCCAGTTGAGAAAGTGAGTGGCTACAAATACCTCGGAGTCCACATCTCTGAGGACCTGACATGGTCCACACATATCTCCACCCAGATAAAGAAGGCGAGGCAACGCTTGTACCATCTCAGGAGGCTGAAGAAATTCAAGATCTCTGCAGCACTGCTGAAACTCTTCTTTTCTGCCACCATTGGGTCTGTTCTTTTTGGTAACATCACTACCTGGTTTGGTAACTGCAACGCCCAGGACAAGAAAGACCTCCAAAGAGTGATACGCTGCTCTGAGCGCATCACCAGGACTGTACTGCCAAAACCTCAGGATATTTACTCCAGGCGGTGCAGAGCATCTGGAAAACGCATCATTAAGGACATCCACCACCCAAACCATAGTCTGTTTGAATGGTTACCCTCAGGGAAACGGCTACGCTCCATCAGGGCCAGAACTGAGAGGCTGAGGAGGAGCCTTTACCTTCAGATCATTCGGACACTAAACGCACCAGATACACAAAACACATAACACACATGGTCCATTCCATTCTTCATCAGACACACAACCACCTTATCTGACACTCAGTCACTTTATCAGTCACACAGTCACTTATATCCATTTACATGTATAGGGTAGATTATTTATTCTCTTTTTACTTCTATAGTTCTACAGCTTATATTGATATATTATAAATACTGTAAATTGTAAATTACTAATTGTTGGTTATCTAGATATTTAATTGTAAATTGTATTTATCTTTACTGCTGCATAGTCTAGGAACAGTCACATATTCATTTCACTGTGTATCTCGTGTCCCCACAATTTATACATGTGACAAATAAAGAATCTTGAATCTTGAATCTTGAACATGATTGCTGTTATTATAGTTTTATTTTGTTATTTTATTTTTGTCCGGGAGAGTGTGACACCCTCAAATTGTTGTCACATTTGTGGTACGTGTTTGATTGGGATATTTTATTTTATTGAGAAATTGTTATGGACTTCTGCTAGCAAAATTTGGGTCCTCTGGCTGCTGTTATGACAGACAGGGGTGGAGCTGGGGCCTGGGGCGAGCTGGTAGCTGCAGCGATTAGCTCCGCCTCTCAGAGCTGACAGGCATCTGCAGTTATCAAATACAGTTCCTGTGTCCCATCCGTTTTTATCCTGTTTCAGGTGGGTAATGTGGTCAAAAACACTATAAATATTAACATATTATTGTTACAGTAATTTGGGAATTGTAGGTAATGCTTACTGTCGTGTGTAGTTCTAGATTGGGTCAGCAGAAGTCCAAATTTATGTTCATATTCACGTTCATGTTCATGTATGTGCTGCACCGGAGTCATGTAATGGCCGACATACAGGGCAGCATTTCGGTGAATTAAACAATGTTCAACATTTCGTGCTCTGGAACTGTATAATGTGTTCGATATTTTTTTTATGTGATTAGCTGTGGGTACGCTGTGTTCTCCACTTGCAGTGCGGTCCGAGCAATGCTAATAGCGGTTAGCATGTTAGCAAGTTAGCATGTTCTGCTCATGCGGAATGGGGTTTCATTACCGGGAAAAGCATGCGCTATAGATGGCGGCTGTCACGGTGAGGTGGCCCCCTACCGGCCGCCTCGGTCCACAGTGGCTGTTGGCCTCCTCTCTCTCGCAGACCGTCTACATTCAGTATGTGTGTTGGTGGCAAAGGGTAATGGACACACTCCCTCCAGTCCTGATTCTGTTTCATCTTCACCGAGTACCTCAGGTTCAGCTGGGTCATTCAGTGACGCATTTTCAGACCACTGGGTTGGCCCACTTGTGTCCAACAGGAGTTCACCCTGTCCCTGCCTCACACCTCTGTCCAGCCCGTAGGTGGACCATTCATCTTCCGAGGTCGGGTCCCTCTGAGCTTGGGTAGGTCTTTCACAATAGGCATCTTTCCTTCTTACTTCTTCCCTAACAGGCATCCTCAACCAGTAACCTCCTGGGCTTTCTTCTTGCTCCGAATCAGTTGTATCTCTGGAGGGGACATGTTCTCTTAAGTTCCTACTGGTTAAATTTGGTCTCTGTCTTGGTTTGGCTTTAGATGATGATTTGGAGTGATCTGAGGGTGCAAAGATAGGTAAGTCATTCACCAACAGCAACAGATTGCGATGCAGGGTCCTTGTCCTCCGATGGTCACCTGTCTCAGGAGCGACCACATAAAATGGATTACTGGCTACCTGTTCTTTTACCACATATATGGCTCTTTCCCAGTATGATCGCAGTTTACCCAGACCTCCCCGCTCACCAAGGTTTCTCACTAGCACTCTGTCCCCAGGCTGTAGGACTATCCCCTTTGTCTTCCGGTCATAGTAGGATTTTCCCCGAGCACTGGACTGCTTGCTGTTCTCCTCTGCAATCTTGTATGCTTCATTTGTCATTTTGTGTGACCATTGCTTTGCATATCCCTCGTGTGTGTTTGAATCTTCCTCCCCAGTAAGTCTAAACAGCAAGTCGACAGGTAACCGAGGGTGGTGGCCATACATTAAAAAGTAAGGGGAGTATCCGGTGGACTCGTGCCGGGTACAATTGTATGCATGAATCACTTGGGGCAGGTGGTCTTTCCATTGTTCCTTTTCCTTCTCCTCCAGAGTGCGCAGCATCTGTAGTAGGGTTCGGTTAAACCTTTCAACAGGGTTGCTCTGGGGGTGGTATGGGGATGTTCTGGAGTGGCCTATCCCCGTTAGTCGTTGCAGTGTTTTAAAAAGCTCATGGACACCGCCTAGTGACATAGGCCTCGACATCTTTCTTCATGTATGGCCAGTAAAATCTCTCTCTCACTAGGTGAAGAACTCGCTCAGTGCCAACATGGGCCATATCGTCATGGAGGTGTTTCATCACGACCTGTCTGTACTTGGCAGGGAGTACAAGTTGTCTTCGCTCCCTTGTCCGCCTATAGATAATGTCATCCTCCAGATGTAGCCTCCTCCACTCATGCAGGAGTTTTTTGGTCGCCCCACTCACTCCATTCCTTAAGTCCCTTGTGAGGATGGTGTTTGTCTCCTTCAGTGTTATCACATGCCTGATTAAGTTATCTTCCCTCTGTGCTTTCACAAGCTCATTATGACTGATTGGTGGCCGAGTCATGCCCAATGACGGATGGGCTCCTATGGAAGCCATGGCCAGAGCTGCAATCCATGCCACATCCCTTTGCTCAGCTGCTTTACTTCCTTGCCAAGTCGCATGCAGCACATCTGAAGACAACTCCTCTGTACATTCCTGCATATAACTGTCAATATCAAGAGGGATGCGTGACAGTGTGTCTGCGTCACAGTTTGCCTTCCCAGGTCTATATTTCACCTCAAACCGAACGTCTGCCAGTTCCCCCACCCAGCGGTGGCCCACTGCATTGAGTTTGGCAGTGCTCATTACATAAGTCAAAGGATTATTATCCGTATACACCGTGAAATGGGTAGCATAGAACAAGTAATCCTGAAACTTTTCACACACAGCCCACTTCAGCGCCAAGAACTCCAGTTTGCCACTGTGCATGTTATAGTTTTTTTCTGCTGGTGTCAATGTTCTTGACCCGTACCCTATGACCCTCATCTTTCCACCTTGACGCTGGTACAGGACCGCCCCTAGGCCTTCCTCTGAGGCATCTGTATGCAGGGTAAATGGCAGACTGAAGTCAGGATAAGCCAGCACTGGGGGTGATACCAGCATGCCAATGAGACATTCTAGTACGCCTGTGTGCTCTCCTGTCCACTCGATGGGGGTCCTGGAGGCCAGCTGGGGGCCCCTGGCTTTCCTTGTGGCTGAATGGACTTGTGCTGCCTCTGCCCTCCCTTTTAGCAGTTGGTAAAGGGGCCTGGCTATCCGGGAAAAGTCCTGTATATAGGACCGGTAATAGCTGAGAAACCCTAGGAGTTTCCTTACATCGCCGACTGTCTGTGGTGTCTTGTTCTTTAGACATAAGACAGCATCCAAATCCCTGGGGTCTATCTTTACCCCCTCCGCAGACACCAGGCGACCGACATACCTAACCTCTCGACGAAAAAGATCACACTTTTCTGGTCTGAGCTTTACTCCATGACGCTGGAGTGCCCTCAGGACTTTTCGGACCCCATCCAAGTGCTCTTCAAAGGATTTGGCATAACAGAGGACATCATCAAGGTAAGGGATGCAACACTCATCTCTGAGAGTGTCTAACATCTCCTCCATACTTCGTTGGAATGCTGCTGGGGCATTAGATAGCCCAAAGGGGATCCGGACCCATTCATAAAGGCCCCAGGGTGTAATGAATGCAGTGTAGTGCCTTGAACCCTCCGCGATGAACCCCTGGTGGTATGCCTTTCCTTGGTCCAGAATACTGAACCATGTATAACCCCCGAGTGTGTTGAGGAGATCTCCAATACGAGGCAGTGGGTGCCTGTCTGCGACAGTCTTCTGGTTGAGGAGCCGATAGTCGACACAGATGCGCAGTGTCCCGTCCTTCTTCCGGACACAAACGATGGGAGCGGAGTATGGTGACTTTGATTTTACTATCCACCCCTTGGCTAAAAGATCCTGAATATACTCCTTTACTTCCCTGAAGAGGGGTTTCAGTACTGCTGAATATGCCCGCTGCACTGGTATGCTATCTTTAAGATTTATGGACATTTGTAGATTTGGAATACAACCTATGTCAGATTCACCCCTTGCAAAAGCTTCCGACTCCTCACGTAACATCTTCCTGACTTCCTCCTGCTGCTCGGGTTCGAGATGGTTTATATCAACTGGTGGATCCCACAGCTGAGTTGTTGGAGCTCCCCCAGTGGATGTGACTAACTCACCCCTGTCTCTCTCATTGGGCACTTGCTCTTTAGTCGAATCAGTTTGAATAATTTTGTCAATTAGCTGAACCACACTGATCACGGATTTTCGTGGTAAGATGATGTCATGCTTGGTGTGATTGCCCACAGGTACTGCTACGTATGGGTTTTTTGGGTTTTGGATCTTCAAAAGACCCTCTCCTACATCCAGCGGGTCTAGTTGCTCATTGTCCTCATCAGGTTCAAACAACACTAAGGCATCAGTGGATTATATGCTTGATGGGATGCTACACTTTAGCCAAGTCGTTTGCCCTGCTGGCACAACCAAGTCCTGGTGACCAACCCTCAGATATTCAGGTGGAGTGACAGGCTTTTTAGTCTGCACGAAACTTACTAGAGCCCTTGCATCACTACTTGGAATTGAAACTGCACCACTAAGTAAGCTGACCAGTGTTGGTATCAGGTACTCGGACTGGCCTTGAATTAGCTCTTCTAGTACATTAAACCCCAATAATGGCCTCTCCAGTGGTAAGTGACTCACTAAGAAGGGCACACTTATGGACAAACTAGGGTTCTCTGTGCCAGGGAGGTTGACATTAACAGCTATCCAGCCCTCAAATGGGATAAGTTCACCATTAACCGCATACACCTCCAACTTTCCATCACGCTCCAGAAGATCAGTGAGTGGCCGGGGATCATGACCAGGTAAATATTTGTTTTTCCAGTCCCGGTCAATCATGCTCACCTGGGCTCCCATGTCCAGCAAGGCAGCTACTGCTATCCCATTCAGGTTGCACTGTATAATTGCCTTTCTCCCAATAAGCTTCACAACCGGTTCGTTTTTGATGACTGATGGCTCAGATGTAGGTGGGGAGTGGTCCTTCTGTTCATGCTTCGATTTGGTTTCCCCTGGGCATGGCCGAACCCTAGTATTATTCTGTCTCTCCCTGATGTGATGGGACTCTTTTGAGCCGATCATTGGTGGCCCCTCTCCAATGACCGGCCCCCGTTTCCCTGACACTCTGGTTTTTTTGTACAGCCGATGGCTCTGTGCCCCTCTTCCCCGCAGATGAAGCAGTGTGTGCACCGAGCCATGCCTTGTTCAACACATTTTGGACATTTAAACGTTTTCTCCCTTTTAGTCATAGGTGTTTTTTTTTCACAATACTTATAAGTGTGCTCAGAGTTGTTCCGGGTGGACTGCCGCATTGAGTCCACAATACTGGTTAGGGCGTCTATTCTAGACCTTCCCCTTCAAGTTGAGCACTGTTCACTGCCGGCTGTCTGAAGCGGGGAGTCGCCCCTAATCTGCGCTGCCTCTCATTTTGATCGCTAGTGATCTTTGTTATCTGCCTCAAGATGGCCTGATCAGTGACTGAATTGTGTGACAGCAGTGGCTTCAGCTCTCTGCGAATGTCGTTATATTTATGGTCCAACCCCTGATGGACAGTATGTAGAAAGACACCTTGAACTGTTTCAGAGTCATACCTTATGTCTGCATTGGCTTGTTTTGATGCAAAAAGAACCCTTTGCTTCAGCCCTATTACTCTGTAAAGGAACTGCTGGGGTGTCTCTGATTCACTCTGTTTTGTGCACATCAGTTCTTGGAGTAGTTCAGTACGATTTTTCTCTCCTAAATGTGACTGGAGGACCATCTTCAGCTCTGCTATTGTCATATCTTCCTTGTTCATCAGCATGTCCTTGATGTTTCCCGGTTTCACGACTCTCAACACACTTCAGAAGATTTCAGCCTCACTAAAACCCTCTCGGACACCTTCTTCAATCTGTTTGCATATGTTATTGTAAGTGATGTCTGACCCCTGATCACCAATTTGACCCCCCTGTATTTTGAATTCTCTTCTATGTAAGTAAGAGAGGTCCCTTAGGGAAACCCTATCCT
Source organism: Brachyhypopomus gauderio (assembly GCF_052324685.1). Lineage (NCBI taxonomy): Eukaryota > Metazoa > Chordata > Actinopteri > Gymnotiformes > Hypopomidae > Brachyhypopomus > Brachyhypopomus gauderio. The sequence continues at coordinate 10,391,584 of NC_135215.1, read as the reverse complement.
CATGTGTGTTATGAGTAGCATTTCCATATTGGGTCTTAATGTGTGGAATTTGACTGGTGGATGCCATTGACTGAGCGTGATCAGGTGGGGTGGATTTTTCATTGATACACTGATGAAGCCTTCTACCTAGCTCCTCATAGTCTGATAACATCTTCTGTAAGCTCATGTCTAAAGTGTCATGAGTGCTGGTAACAATGTGGGGTGGGCTAAACTGTGCCATGCTGTTCATGCAATTGGGGGCTGAGCTAACTGAGGGAATTACTACACTAGTGTTGTGCAATGCAACATCAACCTCGGGGTTAACCAGTAGAGATGTAGTATGGCCGGATTCAATGCTTTCCCTCACCATATCCCTCAGAACCAACAATGAACTCATACCGCTGTCCTCCAGGTCAAGTAAAGTCTTACTATACACGAAGGAATTCATATACTCAAAACAACCTTCGAGGTCAGTAGCATCAAGTTCTGAAGCGTCTCTCTCTGGTATAGGACTGATGGCTTTAACAATCTGGAAAAGTTCGCCTGCTGACAAGGTGAGGAGGCTTTTCCTGATTTCCCACACCAGGCTTTTCCTCTCACCATCTGCCCTGGAAAGCTTTCCCTCCATTATTGTTCCAACAACACTCAGTCCTCTCTTCTCTCAGTTCAGTACCTCTTCACAGCCCACTCTCTGCCTCTGCACGGCCTCACTGTAGCCCTCTGACAGCCCTGGCGTACTTCTGGTCCTGAACATCCAAAATCACTAGATCAGCTATCCACCACCAGGAGGCGCTGATCCCGGAACGAGCCCCCAAGAATCTGTTAGACGCCCAGGCGTAGGGTCGGTGTAGACAGATTACTGCGTAACCTGAAACAGGATAAAAACGGATGGGACACAGGAACTGTATTTGATAACTGCAGATGCCTCTCAGCTCTGGTTTATTCAAATAAACATTTTAACACAATCTCATGTATATGTTGTATTCATACCGTTTGTGTCACGTCTGGCTCCGTCCCCTCTCTGTCTGTCTAGCCCAGCTCCTCCTCTCCTGGTCTTCAGTTCTGTTCCACCTCTCATTTTGTTTCATTGATGTCAGCTGTCGCTTGTTGAGTGTTCGTTAAGGTTTGTATTTAGTCTTTGTGTTTCGGGTATTCGGTGTGGGTCAATGTTTGTTTGGAAATCAGAGTCTTGTAGTGCATGTGGTTTATGTTTCCATCTGGTTCTTGTGAGTTCTACCATTTGTATGTTGATGTCTAAGTTAAGTTTCGATTGTGCTACTGTTTGGTTATATTCCTCTGTGTGATAGTTGCTGTGTGTAATTCGTTCTAGTGTCAGTGCGTAAGGTTCGCTTTTGTTTTATTCACGTTTCCCTTTGGGTGTTCGGTTTGCCTGGTGTTGTACACGGTTAGTTGTGATTGTGTTTAGTTCTAGTAGCTTACGTGTTCTGTGTTTCCTGGTTTAGGGTGTTGTATAGTATTCTTATGGTCTTCGTTTCCGTATTGCCTCATCGTATGTTTTGGTTCTTTGTATGTATTCATCCTGATGTGCTTTGTGTAATACAGTTGTCCTTTCGTGAGTATCTGTAGTCTGTTTGTCGGTGCTTTATTAGCATGCCACGTAAGAACAAAGCGCTCCGTGCGAGTACAACACGGTTAGCCAGTATGGCTTACTCCAGTGGCTTTGAATCCCGCTCTCTAGCACCAGTGCGTCCGCCCCCTGATCATGGCACCACCCCGACGTTACAGTTTGGTCCAAAGCAGTAACACAGGATTCAATCACTGTGACACAATCCATACCAATATAACACAGCATACATTGTATAACCAATACACACATTTCTCCTAACAAAAGGAATACACATGCACAATTTCCTCCCTAAGTATGTACATCTCTATACATCCACTCATATACATATATGCACCCATACATATACATACACATACACTTATATATATATATATCCATATCCATACATACATACATACATACACATTGTATGAAAACGTCTGCCGCCATCTATAGCGCATGCTTTGTAATGAAACCCCATTCCGCATGAGCAGAACATGCTAACTTGCCAACATGCTAACCGCTATTAGCATTGCTCGGACCGCACTGCAAGTGGAGAACACAGCGTACCCTCAGCTAATTACATAAAAAAAAAAAAACGAACACATTATACAGTTCCAGAGCACGAAATGTTGAACATTGTTTAATTCACCGAAATGCTGTCCTGTATGTCGGCCATTACATGACTCCGGTGCAGCACATACATGAACATGAATATGAACATAAATTCGGACTTCTGCTGACCCAATCTAGAACTACACACGACAGTAAGCATTACCTACAATTCCCAAATTACTTTAACAATAATATGTTAATATTTATAGTGTTTTTGACCACATTACCCACCTGAAACAGGATAAAAACGGATGGGACACAGGAACTGTATTTGATAACTGCAGATGCCTCTCAGCTCTGAGAGGCGGAGCTAATCGCTGCAGCTACCAGCTCGCCCCAGGCCCCAGCTCCACCCCTGTCTGTCATAACAGCAGCCAGAGGACCCAAATTTTGCTAGCAGAAGTCCATAACAATTTCTCAATAAAATAAAATATCCCAATCAAACACATACCACAAATGTGACAACAATTTGAGGGTGTCACACGAGCTACTTATAAGACAACCAAGTCAGAAAGATCTACCTATTTATTTTCTAGCGGCGTGTGTCGATCGTTGACGGGGGGGACAATAATAAAATCAGACAATAATAATATGGACAGAAATCTTCACAGATATTCATATCATTTACCTTTGGTTTGGTTAAACCCCTCATATTTACTTATAATAGCATTTGTTCTCTAAGTTAATATTAAACATTCAGTCAGAGCAACCACAGTCTGTCTCCTGCTGAAGGAGCCTGTTCTGTTAGAGCTGTGTGGATTACACAGCCGCGTGGTAATTGCAGTGTTGTGCTTTAACGCTGTCAGCGGCTCTTGGAAGCATTATCGTTAGTGTGAAGGGAACCACACCTTCTGCCACGTGTTCAGAGTGAAGAGGGAGTGTCATGTAGGAGTGCGCTCCTCACAGTGCTTCTGCGCTGCTCAAGTTAAAACCCACCACACCGTTTAGCTGGTTCAGTTTCTACATATATTACTATGGCAGTTTATTGTCTATCTATTACTATAACAAGACACATTCTGGAACAGTTTACATGTTTAGCTAAAGTTCCACTAGCTGCACGCATCAGATATAAAACCTTGGTGGACCAGCCCCTCCCTATATGATGTCCTACATGACGTCCTACATGACGTTCTACATGATGTCTTACATGACGTCCATGGCCTGATCCATACGAGCACTCAAGCATGGTTTAGGTTGAAATTCCATACGTGAAGTCTCATGGAAGACAAAACTGGCTCCAAAATGGTGGAATGCTAGCTCTTCGGACTGCAGAGTCTTTGCCGTCTTCAAACGTAGACTGAACACTCACCTGTTTAAGTATTTAAATCAACAAATGTCATTCTGGATAAGAGCATCTGCTAAATGCACTAAAGTACATGTAAATGTAAACATGAGCCTCAAATAATTACCTTAAAAAGCAAAAGTCTCCACTGAAGAACTAAATTAGACATTTTTTGCTCAAATGTATGATTGTATATAATTTCCTATTATAATTCCTGATCAGAAATTAAAGATGTTGTGTAGCTATAGAGTTCTAGACTGTGCCGGGTACCACGCCCAATCTGTGCAAGTGTTCTGCTCTTCTTCCTGAGTGGCCAGTAGAGGAGCACTGTGTGCTGTGTGGGTTTGGGTATCTGTCCCATCTAAGGCAGCCACTCCATTAAACCTCCATGTTGTGCCCAACACAAGCATGGCCCATCATGCTGGTCTGCACCACTGGGAGAAACTTTGTGTTCATCACTTTGCTGAAGTCAAAGGTGCATAGACCCCAGTGCAGCTGTCTCAGGTCTGTTAATGTTGCTCATGTCATACCGGCTTTGACTGCCCTGGTTGAGCTGTACTGACGTTCAACCCACTGAGCAGCACCTGCCCTGTCATTCCACCCTCCTGCCCTGTCACTCCACCCACCTGCCCTGTTACTCCACCCACCTGCCCTGTTACTCCACACTGCCCCACCCACCTGTGCTGAGGCTGATCTGTATGTCCACTGCTTTTTGAGGCTCTATGCCAAAGGAGAGGGACAGAGAGTTAGGGAGAGAGAGAGAGAGAGAGAGAGAGAGAGAGAGAGAGAGAGTGAGTTAGGGAGAGAGAGGGAGAGAAGGAGACAGAGAGAGAGAGTTAGGGAGAGAGGGAGAGAGAGGGGGAGATTAGGAGGGAGAGACAGAGAAGGAGAGAGGAATATAAAGTGAAAGGCCCAGTGTGATCTGCTGCTACCTGTCCTTTCTGCTTGTACTCTCGTGTGTTAATGGTCCCCATCCTGTCCCCATCCTGTCTCCATTCTGTCTCCATCCTGTCTCCATTCTGTCTCCATCCTGTCTCCATTCTGCCTCCGTCCTGTCTCCATCCTGTCTGCATCCTATCTCCATCTTGTCTCCATCTTGTCTCCATTCTGTCCTAATTAAATGTGACAGTTATCAAATGTAACTTCAGATTTAATTTGTAGTTAATAATTTGATATTTGTATAAATGTTTAGTGCTATGCATGACTAACATGTGGATATAAACACTGTAATGACAACCTACAGGATTTACTCCAGTTAGGTGATGAATGTATGGGAAAATCTGCACAGATAGACCTGTATAGATTTTATACTTCCCACAACTTCCTGCCAAAATGCTTCAGTAAAACCTTTGTCAGGGGAGCACCAGAACAAAACGAATGCAAGGCCCTGTTTCCTCTGCCAGTAAGGCATTAACGCTCTGCACGTGTCCTTGAACCTGCTAGCACTGCTGAGCTGTCTGCTGGTTATTTCCCCTTTTAGACATGAGAGGAGCCCAGAGGAGTTTTGATCAAAGCCAGAACAGTGAGGTACAGAGTATATTACCTGCTGCAGCGCAGGACCCCAGCAGGTCACCAGCAGGACCCCAGCAGGACACCAGGATGAGGGGGAGTTTGATGGGCTCCTCTCTGTCCTTCTACACAGTTGCACCAGTGACAGGGGGAAGAATGAAAGACAAGTTAATTCCCTTCTTCTCGTTCTCTTGTTTGTAGGTCTGGTAAATTCTTTCTGTTGATCGCATGTCTGGTAAATTCTTTCTATCTATCATTCATATGACTGGTCAGTTCTTTTTTCTGTCGTTCTGGTTCACCTTGACACCTTTCTCCACTGGAGAAGACCACGACACTCAGGGCCTGATGGGTTCTACACATTCTAAATGACAATTTCAGTTCTGTCTTCCACAGTGACATCCTATTTCATGCACTGGCCTGTCCAGTCTGAGAAACTACAAACAGTCTGCCACCCCCTGATCAATTACTTCCAATGGCATCATAAGCTGCATCCAAGATCATTCAGTAAATGCCATAAAACAACATTTAGCAGCACAGTGTCATATCAAACACAGTCCACATGAATTATAAGAATTATTTGCTGATTAAAATCTAAAAGCAAAAACCTCCTCTGAATGAGAACCATGGTTAAACTGCAGTGTGTTTACTTGGAACACATAAAATGTAATGAAAGAAATACAATGGTGATTAATAATATAAGGTCTAGATAACCTCTGATTATTAATTGAATACGTTATTACTGTAATAATAAAAAGCCAACCTGGAGTTATTTAAGTTGGAGAGCAGAATGGGAGAGAACCAGAGAAATAAGGGAGCACTGCAAAGTATACATGTATGAGACTTGTGAGAGACTTGTGAGAGATGTATGAGAGACGTGTAAGAGACATTTAAGAGATGTAAGAGACATGTTGAGAGGAGTAAGAGATATAAGAGACATGTGATAGCCATGTATGTCTAAGAGATGCATAACAGATGTGTAAGACATGTAAGATACATTTCAGAGATGTGTGAGAAACATGAGAGATATGAAAGAGACATGTAAGAGATGTGAGAGACATGTGAGACATATGAGAGACATGTAAGAGACATGAGAAAGACATGAGATGTGAAAGAGAAATGGAGGAGGCATGTGAGAGACGTGTAAGAGATGTGTGAGAGATAAGTGAGAGACATGTGTGAGACATGTGAAAGACGCATAAGAGACGTGAGAGACATGTGACAGACGTGAGAGATGTGTAAGAGACGTGTTAGATACATGAGATACATGTGACAGACGTGTGAGAGACATGAGAGATGTGTAGAAAGTTCAACAAGGAGTGAAGGAAATATGAAACAGGGAGAACAGTAGAGAGACACAGAGGCTGGCAGGACTGTCCCACCTCAGTCACGCAAGCCCGGAATACCCAAATATTGTCAATACTGCACCAGTGGTAGCGACTCAGGGATACAAGCATGCAGCAGGTAGGCCTATCAACTCTCTTGCCAAAAACATGTAAAAAAAGAGAATAGAAATCTGGGTGCTGAGGTGTATGGTATTAAGGTGTTAAACTAAAGAGCAGCGTTGGTTTAGGTCATTTCAAGAAGTCCTCACTGATTTTGAGATTGAGAGGTTCCCTTTAGGCTTCCAAACTACAACATAACAGAACCGTGTTAGTCAACAAGTGAAAAATGAGTTCTACACATTCTGCTACACAATGACATTTCACAATAAAAATCAAATCAAATCAAATCACGTTTTGCCTTTCAATTCCCAGAGACAGGATGTATAATTCTGTTATAAATCATGGCATGTGACTAGGAGCATCTCACTTATTTAATTGCTACAAGAGATTGCAGACCCACCATTCTTGGTCTGCATGTCTGAAGGCCTACGTGCAACATTACAGTTAATGAAGGTCAGTAATGTGATTAACAAAGGTCAGTAACGAAAGCCTGTAATGTGATTAACGAAGGCCCATAATGTGATTAACAAAAGCCTGTAATGTGATTAATGAAGGTCAGTAATGTGATTAACGAAGGTCAGTAATGTGATTTACAAAGGTCAGTAATGTGATTAACGATGGCCCGTAATGTGATTAATGAAGGCCAGTAATGTGATTAACGAAAGTCAGTAATGTGATTAATGAAGGTCAGTAATGTGATTAACGAACGCCAGGCCTCCTTGTTCACACAAGCCATCTGATGGGGCTGTCAGTGGTGGACTAAGCCCCACCCCAGCCCATTCCTACACCCAACACCACCCCTCTACCACCCAGGTCCAATTTTAAAGCAGTGCTGACCCCACCAGTAACACACAAGGCTGTAGATATTATTGACAACAGGGACCAGCTTTATTGACACAGTGTTCAGTTTACCCTTGAGGGACCATGTGGCGGTGAACCTTTGGTCTACCCAATCATGCACAGGGGGAGGAGTCATGTGTATGGCAGTGACCCTCTGGTCTACCCAATCATGCACAGGGGGAGGAGTCATGTGTATGGCAGTGAGCCTCTGGGCTACCCAATCATGCATAGGGGGAGGAGTCATGTGCAGAGGCCCTCTGTAGTAGAGATGAGAGAGATCCCTGAAGAACAGAAGCTGTGGTGCATGACATGACACCATGGTCCCGTGATGGAGACAACAGCAGAATTAACACAGCCATCTACAAACTCAAGGGCACAAAGTGAAAGTTGTCCTGTAAAGTCCTAATGAAATAAGTGTTACATGGGTTCATGATTTCTAAGTTTTTATCTGCAAATTGCAATGAATTGTACTGGGATAATTGAATATTTGCAAATGTTATAAGGTTGGTTTCTGATTAATTCTTAAGTGACTATGAAAATACAATACAAGCATTTTTTGTTTTTATATAAAGAAATATATGCACATTTATGATAAAGGCTTATATCCCATCTTAAAATGTCATATCCAAGTTTAAAGCAATTAATATCACATAAACATAACATAACAAATAATATCAGTAGGGTTAATAAAGTCTAACAATATAATTAAGAGACTTGTTAAAATATTAAATAAAATAGTTATTTCACTACACTGTATGTAAATGTATGCAATGTATAATCAATGTTTAATATAAATGTAAATAAAAAAAATATTTAAAGGTTAATCCATCTGAAACAGGACAGTTGAGATGATAATATGAAGTGTGTCCCACACGTGTGGGACGTGTGTGTCAGGGTGTTTTCGGGAAGCAGCTGTCTCGTGTCTGTCTGGTACAGAAAACATCACAATGGACTCACTAATAGAGTTAGAGTTAAAGTTAGGGTAAGTTAGAGTGGATGTTGAGTAGCATAAGATGAGCAGATATACTGGATCAGATAAGGACATCAGTGTGGATGGTAAAATGTTTTAATTGATTCACAGGTTTCAAACAGCCAGTTTGGATGTCTAAGGGTGCCCCCTAGTGTTTTCTTTGGAAAACTGTAATTTAATGGTTATTTTAAAAATGCTTTTGAATGCTTGTGGGTAGAATCCATTTGCTTTGCTCTCAGTACTAAATCAGATTCTCCTGATTCACAGAGTGAAGATGTTCACTGTACACCTGCACTGCAAAGTAAAGGTATAAAAGCTGCTGTGTAAGAATTTGGAAAGTGAGAACTGAGAGCTGAGGATACAAGATACAAGTACAAGATACCTGCTGATTCTAAAATATGCCTGCAGATATAATTAATAATTGAGAAATGTGCCTTCAACTGGTACATTTCTCCAATTGAACACAGGGTGGTGCCGTGCCCTTTGTTGAGGCGTGACAGGTAAGACAGTATTGACTTTTATTCCAGAGCAAAGGTAAGTAGAATTACTGAAGCACTGTGAAGGCAGACTGTGTTTTTGTAATCAGAACACTGTAGCCATTAAAACTGCACAAAGTAAACAGCAACCTTAAATGTTATCATGTCTCCATGTAAAGGTTTTATTCTCATCAAACATTTATTATTGTTTTTCACATGGAGTGATGGATGTACAAATATAGTTTATGACTTTTAAAGTTTTATAAAGCTTATATCTCAGGCTGTTCCTTAGCTGTGTATAAACTTAGCGATTTTTCTTTGTGGAATATTACACATGGTGAGCTACATTATTACAAATAAAAATAATTAAAAAGTGAAGTGAAACAGATTATTGTGTGTTAATGTGAATTTATGGAGTATGTTGAAGGTTAAAACACCTACTCCTCCTCTCTGGGTTCCTGATGATGTCACTGTGCAAGACTACCCTTATCAGTCATGAGAGAGAGAAAGAGAGAGAGGGAGAGAGAGGGAGTTACTAATGAGACAAGAGTTACTCTGGCTTGATATATTTAGAATAGTTTGGCAAACCAAAATGGCAACTGTGGAAACAGGGATTGGTGAGGCGGATGAGAGATCATCACCAATCAGGAAGGACCAGCTGAGAACAGCGGGCCACCTGTCGCACTCTGTGGAGGACATACTAAACAGGTCTTCCTGTGTGACAGGGGCACAGAAGATTACTAACAGCTTCCACATACCTCAGACACTCTGTGGACCAGATAAACCGAAGTCCAGCCAACACACAGGTGAATTTGAGGAGAAACATTCACTACAGCAGCTGTGTCATGTCCTCCTGTGTTTCCCCTGTTCTTAAGTTCTTGTTTGAAAGTCAAATGTCGGTAAGCCACTTCTGTGTCTGTTTAATAACCTAGTTCAGTTTTGTTAAAGCCCCCTGTAAAGATTCTCTGCCTGCTGGTCTCAGGTAGTTATTGCAGTCTAGGACTCAACCACCACTAAATGTGTTATGTGCTTTCATTGCTAACAGGTACCTCATCCCTACAATTAGTTGTTGAAGGTGTAAGTGCCAGTTTGATTACAAATAGAAAATATAGGTCATTAATTATCTGTCTGTAAATGCTGAATTAATGTAGTTTATATTAATGATACAGTCCTGTTGTTTGAATTAATGTAGTTTATATTAATGATACCATTCTGTTGTTTGAATTAATGTCATTTATATTAATGATAGTCATATTGTTTGAATTAATGTAGTTTATATTAATGTTGCTTTAATGTAGTTTAAATCTCTTTCCTCTCACAGGACGTCGGTCCACACACAGGAGGGTGCGGACCATGTTCACCACGACACAGCTAGAGGAGCTGGAGAGGGTTTTCCAGGAAACTCACTACCCCGACGTCCACACTAGAGACCAACTGGCCACACGTACCCAGCTTTCTGAGGGGAGAGTTCAAGTAAGCCCAGTCTTCCCTAAACAACACACACTTCTGTCACACTTTTAACGGAATGCTATTTGAGATTGCTGCTATTGACGTATTCCTGGGAGTTTTGAATGGGTGCAGAAACAGGTATCAGAATGAAAGGGTAAAAAGAGTTTAGATTTATGATATGGTACTCTAATTACAATATATTCAGTGTCTGTTGAATTTAGCAAATTTACTAACTTATTTTGGCCATTAATTACCATTAATTATAATGACAGTTGTGTGTTATCCTGTGAATCTATCAAACTGGGGAACGGCATACAAGGCCAGTGTTTCCAAGCACTCTGTACACACACAAGACCACAAAGAAGACCTCACATAGAAGACCTCACATAGAATACCCCACATTTAATCAGAATAAATTATGTTTGTCAGTTTGCCATTTGTTGCTGGACTATAATGTCATATTATGCCATATTAACATATTGCACAGTGATATATCAGAATACACTGCACACTTCTTTTCATGTGAATCTCCAGTGAGATGTTTGTATTGTACATGCATGAGTGTGTGTGTGTTTCTTGTATCTCCAGTGAGTGTGAGTTATGCTCTGCTCGCTCTACAGATTTGGTTCCAGAACAGAAGAGCAAAGTGGAGACGAGCTGAAGGTGCAGAAGAGAGCAGCAGACAGCCCTCTGACCCCTGCCCTCTGACCCCTGCCCTCCTCTTAACTCCAGTAAGCTCCTCCCCCTTTTCTTCAGTTTAACTCAGTTTAAGTATTCAAAACAGCCATAAACTGCTGGTAATCCAGGATAATCCTTTTTAAATTGTATTTTACATTAAGTATATTAAATAGAGGCAATGTGCAGACTTGCTCCATCTGCTGGTCATGATTAATACTATTTGAAATCCCAGTTAGTTTTGCAAATGATGGTGTGACACCAATAGTGTAAGATTCTTTGCACAGGTAAAACAATAAATCTGTAAATAAATCTGCAACAGTCCTGGAGTAACACCGACCTATATCAGTCCAGGAATAAGACTAATTTGATCATGTGACAGTCCAGGACTACGACAAATATGATCATGTAACAGTCCAGGACTAAGACTAATCTGACCACATGACAGACCAGGACTAAGACTAATCTGTCTCTGAAAAGCAGGCCACTCCTTCAGTTCATTCTAAGTATGGAGCTTAATCTTTTCATCTACATGTTATGTTGTGTCTTTGTGAGTTGAAACAGTTCTGAATAAGTACAAGATGATTAAACTCTGATAGAGCTGAGATTTGTATCTATTAAGATGACTTGTACTGTACAGTGTATTAACATTTGCGTAATGTGCATTTATTCTTTCTCTGATTACACAGTTCCCATGTCTCCCATTACATCACAGACCTGACCCACCTCGCTGTGTTGGCCTGGGGTCACTCTGCTTGGGGTCACTCTCACCTCTGTTTACATGCATGTCTAGCACGCAAAACCTCTGCTCCTGCACTGGGGCTCACCAGTTCCCTGTGTCGCCATGCCAACCCTGGTGCCCCTACCTCACACCCCATCATTCCTACACACACTGTGAGCTAAGGCCCTGTCCCTCCCACCTCCACCTGTAGACCCATCTACACCCATCTAAACCCAACTAAACCCATCTAGACCCTTTCTAAAACAGGTCTCCATCTGTAGACCCATCGAGACCCATCGAGCCGCTTTACGACACAGGTCTCCATCTGTAGATCCATCTAGACCCAACTAGACCCTTTAAGACACATGTCTCTATCTGTAGACTCATCTAGACCCATCGAGACCCTTAAGACACAAGTCTTCATCTGTAGACCCATCTAGACCTATCTAGACCCTTTAAGACACCGGTCTCCATCTGTAGTCCCATCGAGACCCTTTAAGACACCGGTCTCCATCTGTAGACGCATCTAGACCCTTTAAGACACCAGTCTCCATTTGTAGACCCATCTGTCAGCCTTGCTGACGTTTGATACTGAAGATGTAGAAATATTATATCATAACTTTATAATTCTGTTGTCTATTGTGTGAATCTACTGTGTTTTTCATCTATTGTGTTTTTTCCTATTCATTCTTTTTAAGCATGATTGTTTATTTGTGTTATCATGAAATAAATACATTTTTCACAAATGCCACAGATATCTTGAACAATGCATGACATGTTCACAAAGTGACTAGGCCGACTAATCAAACACAATCAGCTCTAAGAATCAAGGATCAAGATGGAAAAGTGTGCTCTTGGCAGACCTGTGTGTGTGTGTGTGTGTGTGTGTGTGTGTGTGTGTGTGTGTGTGTGTGTGTGTGTGTGTGTGTGTGTGTGTGTGTGTGTGTGTGTGTGTGTGTGCGTGCGTGCGTGCGTGCGTGTGTGTGTGTGTGTGTGTGTGTGTGTGTTCCTGCCGTTCATTTTATTCATTTATTAAGCAGTAAGTGCTTAATCTCTGTAAGTGCCACTCTATTTTAACAGTTGGCTGTGATGTTTGTGTATAGCGCATCACCCATAACACAAGTGTGTGAAGTATGTGCTAGTGCAGATTTAAAAGGCCTGTGTGAGAACAGCACATAGCAGCATGCTAGATTAGCTTAGCACTTATTTATGGCCCTCAGGAGATAAACTCCTCTGTCAACAGACATGGTGTAACACATGAATTTTGTTGTTGAAATTTCTAATTATCACTGAATTGGTTTATTACTCTTAACGATAAGATGCCGCCTTATCTTAATTTGCAAGGGTTCACAGGCAGGCCAGGGCAGCAGGAGGATCAGGTCAGTTCTGCTCTGTGTCTACAACACAACTCAAACTGTTTCACATAACAAAGAGCAAGATTGGACACCACTGCAATTAAAATACCCACTGCAATACGTACCTTTCATTCACATTCTGAATTACAGAATTTAACACACATTCCTATCCACATCGACTTACAAAAGTGCTGTAATGGTTTACTCGGAATATCCTTAGATAACAGGTTAGAGAGCACCAACAGGTTAAACTACAAGATTAGAAAACAAATCCATGCCATGAAGTTCTGTGAACCAGGAAAGTGCTTCCTCCTTGAGTCTCCTAGAACTGTCAGCTCACACTTCAACTTCCTGTATGAGAGAGAAGCTTCTCCATCTTGCTCCTCCTGCACTGAACATGATGTGGATCTTGAATCTGCCCCAAAGCCATCGCCTGTCTACCTGAATCTGCCCCAAAGCCATCGCCTGTCTAACTGAATCTGCCCCAAAGCCATCGCCTGTCTACCTGAATCTGCCCAAAATCCATCGCCTGTCTACCTGAATCTGCCCCAAAGTCCACTTGGATCTCAAAGTCTAGCAACACCTAAGATTTAGCTAGATCTGCTGGTGTGTGCCTCAAGACCACCACCCTCTCATATATACCACCCTCTCTTACACACCACGCTCTCTTACACACCGCACTGTTGAACACAATGTTGCCTACTGAACAAATTCAGTGCAGCTTATTGTAATACTGTAGTTCCTTACTGAAGAAAATCTGTTCTCAAAATGTTCGCACATACGGGATTCCTCATCATCACTGCTGTTCAGGTCCACATTAGTGTGGGTCATGTGAGCAGGTGAGAACACTGCTATTCAAATCCTGCTGTACACAAATGACTGCAGAGAAACACACTGAGAAATTCTGGCTCTGTCTGTTGTCAACTGAACAATGATGCATTACATATTAAATGCAGACACAATACAGACACAGTGCAGACACAATACAGATTTAATATGGATGTTACACAGACACAATACAGACACAGTACAGATGATTAAACCCATGAATCCAGTTATTCCAGCTTTAAGCATAATTCTAAAACCATGATGATCCCATAGCTATTGTGAAAAATGTTATGTCATCAAATCTGACAAATAATATAATAATAATAATAATATTTTATTTAATAAGCGTCTTTCAATACACCCAAGGACACTGCACAATAAAAGCGAACAATAGAAGGAAAATAAAAGAAAGTTCAAGTTAAAATAAGACAGACAAGAGCAATAAAAGAAGAAAGAAAAAGAAAATAAAAATACAAATAAAAACAATATAGGCTCAGCCATAAGCCAACTGAAAAAGATGGGTTTTTTAGATGTGCCTCGAATATTGTGATAGATGGGCAAGCACGTAACTGAAGTGGCAGACTGTTCCATAACTTTGACCCAGCCACACTAAAGGCCCTATCACCAACAGTGCGTAACTTGCTGCTAGGAACTTGGAGCAATTGCAGCTGAGTGCACTGCACTCGGGTGTGTACTGTAGAGTATGTCTGGAGGAGACTACTGAGTTAGGATGGTGCACAGCCATGCAGAGATTAAAACACCAGCACCAGAACTTTATACTGGATACGATACTGGACAGGGAGCCAGTGAAGACGTTCCAGAATAGGCGTAATATGCTCCCAGGATCTGGTATGAGTCAAAACCCTCACAGCTGAGTTTTGCACATACTGAAGCCTGTTCAACAGCCGAGCCGGGAGTCCATGCAATACAGCATTGCAGTAGTCAATTCTAGATGTCACAAATGCATGAACAATAGCCTCAGCAGCAGTAAGGGAAAGAAATGGTCGGATCCTTAAATCCTTAAATGAAAAATGGCTGTCTTACAGATGTTCTTAATGTGTTGTTCAAAGGAGAGAGTTGAGTCTAGAATGACTCCCAGATTTCTGATCTGATGATGAAACAGTAAATTCAGGAATAGAGACAGCACTATTGCCAATCTTCTTGAGTGTACCTGGAGAAGCAATTAATATAGCCTCTGTCTTGTCTTGTCTTGAGGCCATGACTGAGGTGCCCTTGAGCAAGGCACCTAACCCCAACTGCTCCCCGGGCGCCAGGCTAGGGCTGCCCACCGCTCTGGGCACGTGTGATCCACAGCCCCCTAGTAATCACTAGTGTGGGTGTGTGTGTGTTCTAACTGCACAGATGGGTTAAAAGCGGAGGACAAATTTCGATTGCGGTGTAAAAATCACAACTGACAAAATACGGCACATTTACATTTACATTTATATTTTTTTACTGTTTAGACTCAAGAAGTTCTCCTTCATCCATGTCCTCACATCAGCTAAACACTTCGTCAGAACAGGAGGCGGTAGACTGACAGAAGGTTTAGTGCATATGTATATCTGCACATCATCAGCAAAACAGTGAAACTGTAGCCCATGAGCCCTAATAATGTTGCCAAGAGGAAGCAAGTACAATATAAAAAGTAGTGGACCAAGAACTGAACCCTGAGGGACACCATGTGACAAAATGCATGACTCAGATCTGTAAGATAGGACTAAAACCAAGCAAGAACAGTTCCAGATATGCCAATCGGATTACAGAGCCGAGTTAGTAATATCTTATGGCAGACTGTGTCAAATGCAGCTGTAAGGTCTAATAGTTTAAGTAAGTTTACCAACCCCTGGTCGGCTGCTGTAAGAAGATAATTTACCACCCTCACTAGTGCAGTTTCAGTGCTATGATTTCTCCTAAAGCCGGACTGAAACACCTCAAACAGTTCATTGGATTTGATGTGTTCAGTTAACTGGGCAGCTACAGTCCATTCTAGAGTTTTGGCAAGGAAAGGAAGATTGGAGATAACCCTGTAGTTCACCAGCTTTTCAGGGTCTAAGCCATTTTTCTTTAAAACAGGAGTAATGGCAGCCATCTTCAAGGAAGCTGTAACTAAACTTGTGATCAGTGAAGCGTTAATGCACTGTGTAATAAGAGAGTGAGTCAATGAGTACTATTTTTTAATTATGTGACTCGTGTTGATCTCATATTTACACAGCTTTTTTCATTATGCAAATGAATGAAAAAGAAACGAAACAAAATAAAAAATTAAGAAAATTCACTCGTCAGTGTTCGTCAGTGTTCTGTATCTGACACAGATCAGCTGTAGATCAAGTGTGACATGACGTTGGTAATGAGCAGAACAGACTGAATGTGTTCAGCATGTATGCTTTGATGGCAGGTGTATGGTTGTGAAGCTGTGCTGGTTTATCAGGGAGATGCAGGCGCAGGATGGAGGTCTCACACACACTGTGGTTGTAACTTTACAACTGTTCTCTTGCCTTGACATTATTACCTTGCGGAGTTCCCACCTTTTCACCCCGGTCTTATCTGTGTTTATAGCTACCTGACACAGGTGAACTCCACATCACCCTGCGCTTATCGGGACAGTTCCTGAATACGACAGGGAGACTCAGAGGTTCCTGACTATAACAGAGACATTTAGATGTTCCTGACTATAACAGAGACATTCAGATGTTCCTGACTATGAAAGGGACATTCAGATGTTCCTGACTATGACAGGGGCATTCAGATGTTCCTGACTATGACAGGGACATTCAGATGTTCCTGACTATAACAGAGACATTCAGATGTTCCTGACTATGACAGGGACATTCAGATGTTCCTGACTATGACAGGGACATTCAGATGTTCCTGACTATGGCAGGGACATTCAGATGTTCCTGACTAGGACAGGGACATTCAGATGTTCCTGACTATAGCAGGGACATTTAGATGTTCCTGATTACAACAGGGACATTTAGAGGTTCCTGACTATGGCAGAGACATTCTGATGTTCAGGGCTTAACTGCTGGATTAAGTGTGTTTCGGTTCTTCACATGATACACATGGTCCATTCCATTCCATTCCATTCTGTTCTTCAGACACACAACCACCTTATCAGACATGCAGTCACTTTATCAGTCACACAGTCACTTATAGATTCATTTATATGTATATGGTAGATTTATTTATTCTCATGTTTTTTACTTCTATAGTTTATATTTGATAGCTTATAAATACTGTTCATTGTAAATTGTAATTTATTTAATTGTTGAATAATCTATTTATTTAATTGTAAATTGTAATTCTATTTTGCTGCTGCATAGTCATGGAACAGTCACATATTCATTTCACTGTGTATCTTGTATCGCCACAACTTATACATGTGACAAATAGAGAATCTTAAAATCTTAAATCTTAAATCTTCACTGAAAAGTTCAGACTGCTTCCATTTGCTTAAAATGTATTTGTCACAAGAACAGAATTTGTCAGCAGTGGTTGTGTGTGTGTTAGTGTTTTGATCACAGAGCAGTGATAGTGATGTAGAATAATGTTGCCATGACTACCGCTGATTAATCACATGGAGCATCGGTCTTGTTGCCATGCAGCGTGTTGGCTGTACCAGTACAAATCAGCTTCTTTTTTTAAAGGATTTTTCCATTTAAATTCCTACTCTAAGCTTGCACTACTGTGACAAACAGCAGATCTGTAGAGATCCTGAAAGATCAATTTTGTTTCATATTGTTTATCAGTTTGTTGTCGCGTGGACAAACGCCGCTAGCAGCCGAGCGCACACGCGACAGGAAGGATGCGCTCGAGCGCTCTGACGTCACGGGTGAGCGCAGGGATGCTCCTGTGCGCGTAGAGATGGCGTCCAATTCTCCATGAATAAGCAGAAAAAGAAGAGAAAGAAAGATGCTAGGCCCCTCCCATGACGGGAGAAAGGACGGGACATATGTCTTTAGCTGAAATGACTTAATTATTTTTATAATTTCCCTTTCACTACCATGATATTTGTAGAGTTTTCTTTACTGGGGGATATCTTAGGCGAATAACAACGCCAGGATTCTGTGACCGCTACAGCCGTTCGGGAGTCCGCCTCCCTGCGCAAGGGACGGCGAGACGGAGACGGAGGTGGAGGGGGAGCCCGAGGGGCGATGGCTGACGGTGGAGGATGCGGAGAAGCAGTGGACCAGTGTCGTGCAGAAGTGGATCGGCTGGCGCGAGAGCTTGCGGAGGCCACCACAGAGAAGATCCGCGCGGCTGAATGCGGACTGGTGGTACTGGAAGAAAACCAGAGCCTCAAACAGCAGTGCGCGGATCTGGAAGCAGAGCGCGAGACTCTTCGACAGGAGCTGAACCAGCTCCAGGAGGTAATCCCTGCCTCGCGCTGTCTGCAAAGGGCGCTCCTCACTTCGTGTGAATGCATGTATTACTGGGACGCCAGGGTTCTGTTTTCTTAGAATAATTATGTAGCCACGACCTTTCACTGATAAACAACTTTTGTAGTTGTGTCACTGTGGCGTCTCTAGTCTGGAAGTTTTTCACTGCTGTCATGCATTTCCCGCTGGACTCATATGGGCGCAGTTTTGCTGCAGTATAGTTGAACCGGGCAAGTACTTTTTCCTCTCAGTAACCTCCGCTGTTGGTCTGTGTGTCCGTCATGTCATGGAGGTGTGTAGAGGAATACATTTGTTTCACATGAATAAAGGAAACCTCTCCAAATGTGTTTTGCACCTGCCTGTTCAACCGGATATACTTTTTCAAGTGTATGTAGGACACACACACACATTCCAGAGAGAGAGAGAGAGAGAGGAGAGAGGGAAGAGGGGAGAGGGGGGGAATGGGTACAAAACATGACCACACCCTCTTTAAGGTGTCCCTATTGGGGTATGACTTTTATAGGCTACTGCATAAATAATTTTAGTTGTTACGGTAATTCTGTCACCAGGAGACTGAGGCCTTTTGCTGACTGACAACTCACCATGCAGCACTGTAGCTCAGTAGCTATGGCTAACCCCAGGATGCAGACATGAGAGTAGAATCAGTCAAGTTGGATAGTTAGGAGCAACAGCTTATCTCTGCAGCTGCTCCCTGTGGGCGGGGTGAGTGCTCCATGTGGGCGGGGTGAATGCTCCATGTGGGCGGGGTGAGCACCCTCTATATTTTCCTCAAGTTTAGGCTCAGGTTAGTCTTATCTTGGTACTGGTACTGGTACTGGAACTTCTGCTCACAACATCCTGTGTTCTCTCTAGACTGCACTAGACACCAGTGCAGTGGCTACTGCCCTACCACAAGTAATAAACTTAAACTAATAGGCCTGCATGCAGTTCTGCATTATTATGCATTTGTGAAGAAAAGTCTTCAAAGGAAGCTGTTTGTGAGGTTGTACTGTGTGAGGTTGTACTGTGTGTTTAGTTGTACTGTGTGTGAGGTTGAAATGTGTCTGGTTGTACTGTGTGTCAGGTTGTACTGTATGTTTGGTTGTACTGTGTGTCAGGGTGTACTATGTGTGAGGTGTATGCATGTTAGGTCTACACCTGTATCTGGTATTAAGCTGCTGTTCATATTCGACTGAGTTGACACACTGGGTTCATTTTAGATGCTTGTTCACTCGTAGGACCTGGCTGTCTTCACCCTGTTCTGCCAGAAGGGGGGGCTAGTGAGGATGGCAGCAATAAGCAGCATTGGAGCTCCTGGACAGAAAAATATACAACATCAGCAGTGTGTTTGGACTTCAGCTCCAATACACTGGAAACACAGTCCGCTAGAAGCACAGTCCACTGGAAACACAGTCCACTGGAAACACAGTCCACTGTGTGTGTGTGTGTGTGTGTGTGTGTGTGTGTCTATGTTTAATATGTTTTGTGTGTGTGTGTGTGTGTGTGTGTGTGTGTGTGTGTGTGTGTGTGTGCGTGTGTGTGTTTTCCTGTTTTCTCTTAAATGATTAATACACTGTTTTCCAATGTGACTCACTAGCAGACTGTTACACTGATACAGTTGTTATATAAACACATTCAAAAACACATACAAAATGAATAAACAATCAGTGGTTTAAGCTATTATCAGTCAATAATCCACCAGTTATCAATATATAATTATCGTTTCTTATTTATGCTGTATTCAGAGGACAGACATGTACACAAGGGCACTATGCACATTTGTAGGAATATTTGCACCAAGATATGTAGATATATATTACAAGAAGAAAATACTGTTACCACAGAGTTGATGTTTACATGCAATATTTAGAGCTACACTAGATTAAAACTGGTTTTAGTGCTCTGTGAAAGAGCAAACGCTTCAGGAGTACAATGACAGACCGCAGCCCAGCCACTGCTGTTCGTCAGCAATCTCCTCCAACCTTCTCCAACCTTCTAAAATTTACAACTTTCTAAAACCTTCTGCATCTTTCTCTAACCTTCTCTGTCCAGTTATTTATTTGTCACTTTCTCACCACGAGAGTGCTGCCTGATATTTGGATGGTGAAGTGTTCTCAGTGCAGCGGTACACTGGCATGTGTGGACTGATGAGTTGGTGTCAGTGTCAGACACAGTGACGCACCAATCAACTAAAAAAACTCAAAAACACATCATGGAGGAAATGCTAGAGTTCATCTGTACTTTATGAATCCTACTTAAGACAACAGGTGAGGGGCAGGTGGGTGGCAGGTGGGTGGCAGGTGGGTGGCAGGTGGGTGGCAGGTGAGGGGCAGGTGGGTGGCAGGTGAGGGGCAGGTGGGTAGCAGGCAGGTAACGTTGACTCCCTTGACTCGCAGGTTAATAGAAGGTGGAAAACCTGCAGTTAGAATATGAATCTGCATCACTGTTCTGATGCACCAGTCACAACATCCAGCACTGCGTTTGAGAATCAAGGTCCATAACCCCCTGAGCTTCCTGATGATGATGTGGTGACAGGGGCTGCAGGCCTGACACCTGTGTGAGGCGCACCAGGGTAGGAGGCAAGGACCTGTCCTGCTGCTCCCACAGATCTGACACCATGAGGAACAGAGCCATCAGCGTTGTGCCGAAGCCCCACAGCTGCAGCTGTGTTCAGTGCACTGGTGAAGTACTTGTGGTTGCTGTTGTCCGCCAGCCACGAGCTTCTCCTGTGCACTCGCTCACCTCCAGGTGAGAGAAACAAGGCTGCAGTGCAGCTGTTGAGCAGCAGTGTGTTGTGTTGCAGCTGTGTTATTCTGCCCCCTAGTGGCTGCACCTGTGGTCTGACACCACCTTAGAGGAGCTGAACCTCTTCATCATCCTGAGTTCTGAAGAGAGGAGGGTGTTTCACCAGGATGTTCTGACAGCTCCATAGTGGAATTATTCCTGGTGGTACAACTTTAAAATATAGTGGATTGTTAAAGTACTTTTTCTCTGAGTTACCCTTGAATTAAACAACATTAACACAAAACAATTAATGTACTGTTCATGCAGCAATCTGATAAAGAAGGGCGGTATTATGGTGTGGTCTGATAAAGGACAGCGGTATTATGGTGAGGTCTGATAAAGAACAGTGGTATAATGGCGAGGTCTGATAAAGGACAGCGGTATTATGGTGAGGTCAGATAAAGAACAGAATGAGTGTAACTGGGTTGTACATTTCTGCCCTCACAATGGTTTTATTCAGTTATGATTTCATGATTATCAGATATATATATATGCTATAGCTATCACAATAATATGTGAGTTATGACTTTTGTTAAACATCAGTGAGTAATAACTCACCATTTAAACAGTAACTCAATAGTGCTGATGTTACTAATCCTTATTTTCTACAAGGAGGTTTTACCTCATTAACCATTTTGAAACATGTGTCTAATATGAGACACCACTCCTGTGTGAGATTTGACTTGTCCAGTCTAAAACGCCCCCTCTGCTCTGACACGTCCCCTCTGCTCTGACTCCTTGCTCTGACACAACCTCTATGATCTGACACGCCCCCTCTGCTCTGAAACGTCCCCTCTACTCTGGCACGCCCTCTCTGCTCTGACACGCCCTCTCTGCTTTGACACGACCTCTGTGCTCTGACAAGTCCCCTCTGCCCAGTAGTTCAGTCCACTTTTGATCATAGTTCATTGTGCTTTAGTCCTTTTATCTTAACATTTAACGAGGGTCATTCCTAGGCTGAAGCACAGAGGTGCCTGAGCTGTTGGGTGGTAGCTCCTATTTTGAGCTTCCTCTACATGTTGATGCTTTTTTTTACCTTTTCATGTAAGGCATTTTTTGTTTATTATTTAATTATACGTCAACTATATGAAATAAGACATGTGCTTCCCACCCACCTCCAGACACCCCTCCTCCGTCTGGAGAGTAGCCCCTCCTGTCTGGAGAGTAGCCCCTCCTCTGTCTGAAGAGTAGCCCCTCCTCCATCTGGAGAGTAGCCCCTCCTCCGTCTGGAGAGTAGCCCCTCCTCTGTCTGGAGAGTAGCCCCTCCTCCGTCTGGAGAGTAGCCCCTCCTCCATTTGGAGAGTAGCCCCTCCTCCATCTGGAGAGTAGCCCCTCCTCCGTCTGGAGAGTAGCCCCTCCTCCGTCTGGAGAGTAGCCCCTCCTCCATTTGGAGAGTAGCCCCTCCTCCATCTGGAGAGTAGCCCCACCTCCATCTGGAGAGTAGCCACTCCTCCGTCTGGAGGGTAGCCCCTCCTCCATTTGGAGAGTAGCCCCTCCTCCATCTGGATGCTCACTGATGTGAACTGTGAACTGTACACATCTGAATAATACACACACTATACACATCTGATTACACACACTATACACATCTGATTACACACACTATACACATCTCCTAATGCTGGCTTTGTCTTTGATTGTTTGTATGTTTTCTGTGAGTTTATTACCACTCTAACCTGCTCTCCAGTGTCTGCAACATGCACCTGCACATATCTCATATATTCATTCTCTTAGTGGAGGTCTGGCCTGAGTGGAACTCTGGTGTGAGTGAAGCTCTGGTGTGAGTGGAGGTATCATGTGAGTGGAGCTCTGGCGTGAGTGGAGGTATGATGTGAGTGGAGGTATGGTGTGAGTGGAGGTATGATGTGAGTGGAGCTCTGGCGTGAGTGGAGGTCAGGTGTGAGTGGAGCTCAGGCGTGAGTGGAGCTCTGGTGTGAGTGGAGGTCTGGTGTGAGTGGAGGTCTGGTGTGAGTGAAGGTATGATGTGAGTGGAGGTCTGGTGTGAGTGGAGGTCTGGTGTGAGTGGAGGTATGATGTGAGTGGAGGTCTGGTGTGAGTGGAGGTCTGGTGTTAGTGGAGGTATGGTGTGAGTGGAGGTCTGGTGTTAGTGGAGGTATGGTGTGAGTGGAGGTCTGGTGTGAGTGGAGGTCTGGTGTGAATGGAGGTATGATGTGAGTGGAGGTATGATGTGAGTGGAGGTATGGTGTGAGTGGAGGTCTGGTGTGAGTGGAGGTCTGATGTGAGTGGAGGTCTGATGTGAGTGGAGGTATGATGTGAGTGGAGGTCTGGTGTGAGTGAAGGTATGATGTGAGTGGAGGTCTGGTGTGAGTGGAGGTCTGGTGTGAGTGGAGGTATGGTGTGAGTGGAGGTATGATGTGAGTGGAGGTCAGGTGTGAGTGGAGCTCTGGCGTGAGTGGAGCTCTGGCGTGAGTGGAGGTCTGGCGTGAGTGGAGGTCTGGTGTGAGTGAAGGTCTGGTGTGAGTGGAGGTCTGGTGTGAGTGGAGGTATGGTGTGAGTGGAGGTCTGGTGTGAGTGGAGGTCTGGTGTTAGTGGAGGTATGGTGTGAGTGGAGGTCTGGTGTGAGTGGAGGTATGGTGTGAGTGGAGGTATGGTGTGAGTGGAGGTATGGTGTGAGTGGAGGTATGGTGTGAGTGGAGGTATGGTGTGAGTGGAGGTCTGGTGTGAGTGGAGGTCTGATGTGAGTGGAGGTATGATGTGAGTGGAGGTCTGGTGTGAGTGAAGGTCTGGTGTGAGTGAAGGTATGATGTGAGTGGAGGTCTGGTGTGAGTGGAGGTCTGGTGTGAGTGGAGGTATGGTGTGAGTGGAGGTATGATGTGAGTGGAGGTATGGTGTGAGTGGAGGTATGATGTGAGTGGAGGAATTATGTGAGTGCAGCTCTGGCATGAGTGGAGGTCTGGTGGCAGTGGAGGTCTGGTGTTAGTGGAGCTCTGGTGTTAGTGGAGCTCTGGTTTGAATAATGCTCTGTTCTGTTTGCCTGTTTTTGCTTGTCTTGTTATTTGTAAACAGGTTTTTCTAGTCTCATCTGTTTTACTGCAGGCAATAGAAAATATACAAATAGAATGTATTTTTTATAACTATTGTATTTGTTGTTACTTATGAATACAGTATACTGATGTGTGTTCATATCAGTCAGGTCAGTTCTGATTACTTACAAAGCACTGATAGTGGCCAAAGCACTGATAGTGTGTAGTTATAGCAGAACATCTACGTTTCTCAGATGTCCATGTGCAGATTGACTGACATAAGTGCTTTGTCATCTCAAATACACATGTGAGAATAAACAGGGCAGCGTTAAGAACTCTAGCGGGCCTAAAACTGGCTGGAGTGGATGGAAGTCGAAGTGCATATTTAAGTGCATAGTGACTCAGTGAAGAGGCAAATCTTCAATCTTCAGTGATTCAGCTGTACAGGCAGAGAGATACAGCCGGGTATAAAGTGGCTGTTTATTATAAAGTGGGTGTATATAATAAAGTGGGTGTTTATTAAAAAGTGGGTATATATAATAAAGTGAGTTTAAAGTGGGTGTATATACAGTAAATTATATAAAACAATAATAGCATAGTATATGCAGTACATTATATAAACAATAATAGCATATACTGTACATTGCTGTGGTTTTAGTCCCTCCAGAATAACCTTCAAGACTGAAACGTAACACTGACACACCATCATGTTTACTAGCGCAGGCCTGTGTTTTAGTCCTTGGTTCAGTTTAATCAGAGGCCTGAAAGCCACAAACATGTCCTCTCAGGTAAGGTTGATTTTCAGGTAAAGTTGAACAGTTCTATAAAATAATCTTTTCCGTCTCTGTGTCTCTTCCTCGTTGCAGATGTTTTTCTGATCATGTATACTGTAGAATAATGTTCTCTTAGAGCTATGCTGGCAAACACAAAAGATGAGAGACTGAAAGATTTCACCAAATATATACAGCAGCAGATATCACTAAAACAAATCTGTTATATGTGTGTCTTTCTGATTGCTGTTCACGCATATGTGTCTGTAATAAATCAGCACCAGCAGACTCTTATTATCAAAGAACTCTTTATTATTGGAAGAGTGTCGTGTAATTTATGACATGGGAGTCCCTTGGCTCTCACCGCTGTGCTGAATCACTCCCACCCTTAAATGATGTCATTAATATGGACTCATTTAACAGTCAACCACAAGGACAATGTCTCGTTGTCCTCTGCGTCTCAGTTTCCTGTTAAATGAAACATTAATGTGATAGCAAAATATGCAGTATCATGTGAAGAAATGTTAATATGTTAACACATCTCGATGTTTACAGGGTGGTGCAGTCTGTGTATAAACCATATACATATTTTCATGGTATTTACAGGTACAGCCACATGATTCTTAACAAAGCAGTGACAGACATTTGTTATTGTCAGTCAAGCTAAATGTAGCAGGTCTAATGACAGTAGGACTCAGATCCACTCAGTACTGCAGAAGTACTGTATCTTTCTTTCAAACTGTAATTCCTTCCTGTAATCACGCACTATAACTCTTGCCATAATCAACACTGTAATTGTTTTCATAATCCAGTACTGGAAGCCCTAAAAGTTCAGTGACACAATATGAGGGAACAATTTTTTAATGATAATTGGACAATTTCAGTGTTTATAATCATTAATTCAATTTAAATACTTAATCAACGAGTCAGTTTATAATTATATAGTGAAGATGCTAATAGTTTTAACAGTAAAAAGGAGCATTTTAACACCAGTTCTCTCTCTACCGGTCTCTCCCATTGCTGACTGCAGTCAGTTATACCTCCCAGAATGCTGTTTACAGCACAGAACGTTCGGCCAATCATCAGTCATTTACTTACCGATCTCAATTGTTTCCTTTAATCCATGTCCATTTACACCTGTCACTTCCAAATTGTCTTTGTTCCGCCACTGCTATTCTAACTGTGTACTTAGTCTGTCTTTGAATGTTCTGACCCTGCTGAGTGGCCTGGGTGTTCTGACCCTGTTGTGTGGTCTGGATGTTCTGACCCTGGTGTGGTCTGGGTGTTCTGACCCTGTTGTGTGGTCTGGATGTTCTGACCCTGTTTGCTGTGTTTTATCCTCTTGTTAATAAGCTGTATATTTTAATCCATGAACACTTGACCTGTTCTGTCATGTAACTCCTATAATTAAGTAAATATAGAAGTACTAACATTTTTTTAAATTCCCACAGAAGTGAGACTCAGTTATGACATCACTTCTGTGTAATTACTGTCTACCTTCTTTTCTCCACACTATGGTCCTGGATCTGTGTTCTCTTGTCTCTGTCAGGTTGTGTAAGTCTTTCCTGCACACTGATTCCATCTCACTCAGACCTGTAGTGTCAGCACGACCTCAGAAAACCTGGTTAGACAAAATGACAGACACGTCCACAGCCTCTATACAAAGAGCCAAGGATTCTAAACCCTGAATGTGCACTCTGACTGAGGCCGCCCCTCAGTCCTGCTCTGAGGATTCCTGGGTAATATACTACCCTTTCAGCAGTAGTGCTGGCAATTACATTCTGTGTATATCGATGAGTTTGGCACGTGCCCAAAATGAAATGAGTGAAATAAACTTTTCTCAGTTAACTCTAATCAAATGAAAACCCCTGTCTTAACAAGCATTTAGAGTCTTTCTTTCTGCCTCTCTTCCTCTCTCTCTCTCCCTCTCTCTCTCTCTCTCTCTCTCTCTCTCTCTCCCTCTCCCTCTCCCTCTCTCTAACCCAGGCCTTTGTCCAGGCATACACCACCCAGAGGAAGGTAGCAGAGGATGGTGAGACCAACGAGGAGGCGCTCCTGCAGGAGTCGGCCACCAAGGAGGCGTATTATATGGGCCGACTACTGGAACAGCAGGCGGAGCTGAAGCGCTCCCAGTCTCAGGCCTCCACCACACTGGTGGAGAACGAGAGGCTCGGGACGGTCGTGGAGGAGCTCACAGAGGTACGGCTCCTGGCTGCTCACCACGTGGCTTCTCCTGACCTGGCCTCTAGAGGGTGCCCTGCCAGCCTTTCTCCTTGTCTCTCTGTCGTTAATTCTCAGAGTCAGGAGCTGCTGCAGCTACAGACTGTGCAGCTGAGGGAGGAGGTGCGGGACTGTAAGTTCAGGGAGTCCCGCCTGCTACAGGACTACACAGAGCTGGAGGAGGAGAACATCGGCCTGCAGAAACTGGTGTCCACACTGAAACAGAACCAGGTACACGGACCTGAGACCCCCACACATGCACGCACGCACGCATGAGTAACGCCAGATACCAGTCACATACCAGTACTGCCAGGGCACATGGGATCAACCCAGATGGATCATCCTGGGTCAGCACAAACTCTAACCCTAGATCCTGCTTTCCTGCAAAGGTGGAGTACGAAGGTCTAAAACATGAGATCAAAGTCTTGGAGGAGGAGACAGCCTTGCTGAACAGCCAATTAGAAGATGCGTTGCGTTTGAAGGACATCTCACAGAGCCAACTGGAGGAGGCGCTGGATGCTCTGAAGAGTGAGCGTGAGCAGAAGAACAGCCTGCGTAAGGAACTGGCTCAGCACCTCACCCTGTGTGACGGAGCCTTCTCAGCCAGCACACACCTGCTCGCCCTCAGTTCAGCGCCCCCTAGTGGTAGCGCCACCCCCACCGCTGCCACTTCTCCTGCCGGTGAGGAGAGTGGCAAGTATCACGGGCTTCTGCAGGGGGTTCCAGGCACGGCGCTGACCCGACTCAACGGCGACCACCGCGCAGCAGGGACCAGGAAGATCAGCACAGTGACCCCTGACCTCTTCAGTGAACTAAACCTCACAGAGATTCAGAAACTCAGGCAGCAAATGCAGCAGGTATGTTGTGTGAAATTCTTGATCCTGATCCCATTACTGTATGTCTGTGGTTCAGGCTTCATGGCGCCAAAGTGTTCTACACAGCTAAAGTCCGTGTTCAGAAAGAGTGAGAGAATGACTGTGTTCAGACAGAGAGAATTATGACTGTGTTCAGACACAGAGAGAGAATGATGACTGTGTTCAAAAAGAATGAGAGAATGACTGTGTTCAGACACAGAGAGAATGATGACTGTGTTCAGACACACACACAGGATGATGACTGTTCAGAGAGAGGAGGAGAAGAGAAGCTCAGTTGTGTATAGTGTGTACAGTGTAGTAGTGTTTATAGTGTCTACAGCAGGGGTGGCCAACCCGTCATAGACCAAGAGCCACTTTTCTTACTGTGTTACGGCAAAGAGCCACATCGTACATGGGCGAGTGTAATCTGTTGAGCGGGGGGGGGAGTGTAAATTATTAGCTGTGAAGACAGTCAAATGCGTGTTTTCCACTACGCCAGTTTTAAAAGTATTAGCGGCTCGCTAGGCTTGTAAACTAACCGCGCACCACGAAAATGTAGCAGTGTGTCACCCCGTTAGTGCAGGTGAGCCCGTGGACCGGCTGGGGAGCCGCATGAAACCAGGCAAAGAGCCGCATGCGGCTCGCGAGCCGCGGGTTGGCCACTCCTGGTCTACAGTATAGTAAAGTGCATATAGTGTTTATAGTGTCTACAGTGTAGTACAGTGTGTAGTGTTTATAGTGTGTACAGTGTAATAGTGTTTATAATGTGTACAATTTAGTACAGTGTGTATAGTGTTTATAGTGTTTACAGTGTAGTAGTGGGCATAGTGTTTATAATGTGTAGTTTAGTACAGTGTATATAGTGTTTTACAGTGTATACAATTTAGTACAGTGTATATAGTGTGTACAGTCTAGTACAGTGTGTATACTGTGTACAGTACAGTACTACAGTATGTACAATGTAGTAGTTTCCATTCACAGCTGAACACACACATACGCACATGATATAATGCGTCATGTACAGATTATTGATAATTTTCTGGATTTACTGTTTGCAAAGCAACTGTGGTCATATCAGTGTGTATTTTTGTTTTTGGTTGTTGGCTTCAATTGTTCAGTAACTCCTTACGCACTCACATTGACACTGCGTTCTGTTTGGTAAACTGGTGCACTGATGTTCTGATAACGTGGTATCTACTCGACAAGCAGAGCTGGAGTATGGTGGGTCTAGCGTTATGGTGTAGGGTCTAGGGTTAGGGTGTAGGGTCTAGGGTTAGGGTTAGGGTCTAGGGTGTATGGTCTAGGGTTAGTGAAGAAGAGTCTATGGCTCTAGTGTGTGCTGGTCTGGTGAACGTTGGAAGCTGGAGGCTCCAGTCAGAGAGAATTTCTTTTGTTAGAGTTAGGGTTTAGGGTTTAGGGTTAGGGCTAGGGTTAGGGCTAGGGTTAGGGCCCTGACCACAGCCTTGAGATGTGATGCCTGTCCTGCTTTCTAGGTGGAGCAGGAGAAGGTATCTGCTCTCAGCAGCCTGCAGGTGTGTCAGACGCAGCTCGGGCATGCTCAGAGCGCTCTGGAAGAGCAGCAAGAGAAGGCGTGGAGTCTCCAAGAGCGCCTCCGGGCCCACCACCAGCAGGGCGGAGCCTCTAGGGCTGACGAGGACGAGGAGGAGCAGGAGCTGAGGAGCCCCTCGTGGGCCTGCAGCAACCTTGCAGGCCTGGGGGTGGAGCTGCTGCAGTGTAAGTACAGGGTGGCGGTGATGGAGGTGGTAGGGCTGAAGGCCGAACTGAAGGAGCTGCAGGAGAGGCACAAGGAGTGTGTTGAGGGGGCGGAGCGGGCGGAGGAGGACGCCCAGGCGCGCCTGCGGCAGGTGGAGGCTCAGGCGTACGCGCTGGAGCGGGGCGGTCGGGAGGCGCGAGAGAGGATGGCGGGGCTGGAGAGGGAGGTGCGTGCGGCGCGGAACTCGGCCTCGGAGAGCCACGCGGCCCTGGCCGCCGCACAGGACCAGCTCGCCGTGTGCAGCGAGGAGCTGGCCCAGCTCTACCACCACATCTGCCTCTGCAACAACGAGACGCCCAACCGGGTCATGCTGGACTACTACCGGCAGAGCCGCAGTCAGTCGCCCCGCGCCGCCCCCGCCGGCCTGAAAGGGCAGGACGAGTTCCGGGTCCTTCTGACGCCGCGGCTGGCACGGCGCCTCGCGGCCATCAACACGTGTGCCTCCAGTTCCATGCCCACGTCTGCCTCCAACCCCATGCCCAGCGAGACCCGAGGCCCCTCGGACTCACCCTCCAAAGAAGCCCTCAACCCGGAAGACAGCCCGATCCGCACTCCGTTGGGCTCACCTGCCATCAGTGCCTCTTCGTCATCCTCATCCTCGTCTCCGGCTCCAGAGTCGTCCTCGTGCTCCGAGCCGCGGCGGGAGACACCCAGCATCCACCACCTGAGCACCGTCATCCATGAGCAGATCGAGCACCTGCAAAAGGCCGTGGATCGCTCGCTGCATCTGGCCCGCCAGAGGGCCAGCTCACAGGAGCCCCTCCTCGACCGGGACCGGGAGGCCTGCCTGGAGGAGATCCTCAAGCTGAAGTCCCTGCTGAGCACCAAGAGGGAGCAGATCGCCACCCTGCGCCTTGTGCTCAAGGCCAACAAGCAGGTGAGGAGAGCGCTAGGGAGCTGGGGGACCCTGAGGACATCTGAGAGGATTCAGCTCGGAGATTCATCTGCTCCCTGAGACATCTCAGCTAGGAGATTCTCCACCGCTGGAAAAAAAGTGCTGAGATGTGCAGGATTCAGTGTCTTTAGCAGCTGTTACCATGAGTTACACAGCTGTTACTCTAAAGCAAAGCATAGGCTAAACTTGAATTCTGGTCAGTTTCATTAAGCACAACAGAACAGTATAAACTTGGTAAGATTCAGTGGATGGTATTTAGTATTGTACTGGTACTGGTATGTAAGCCACACTGAGTTATCGTAGCCGTTGTGTGTCACCCAGCACAGTAAAGTAGTCCAGATCAGTAATGGGGAATTCCTTCACTTTGCCAAGCAGTTGGTCAAGGGTGGTTTCTTCAGGTCTAACTCGATACTAAACAGGCAGTGTAACTGAGAAGTGTGTTGTTTGTTGTTTAGTTCTTTGCTCCTAGTGCTACTAGATTGTGTTTGTGTGCCAGACCGCTGAAGGAGCCCTCTGCAACCTGAAGAGCAAGTATGAGAGTGAGAAGTCCATCGTCACGGAGACCATGCTGAAGCTGAGGAACGAGCTGAAGGCTCTGAAGGAGGACGCGGCCACCTTCTCCTCACTCAGGGCCATGTTCACCACGCGGTGAGGAACAGCGAGCAACAAAGAACCTAACCCAGAACAGGACCTCATGGGGCCTCACGGGACCTCACGGTGCTGCCCGCACTGAGTCCATTAAAGCAGCTCTGTCCTTGTCTCTCTGCAGGTTTGATGAATACGTCACACAGCTGGACCAGATGCAGAGGCAGCTTGCGGCAGCTGAAGACGAGAAGAAGACGCTGAACTCTCTGTTGCGTATGGCTATTCAGCAGAAGCTGGCGCTCACCCAGCGCCTGGAGGACCTGGAGTTCGACCACGAGCAGTCTCGCCGCCCACGTGCCGGCAGGGCGGCCCGGCTCCGGTCCACCACGCCCAAAGTAAGTGGCCCAGTGGCCCCGCCCCTCCACGACACCTCGTCCACAGACGCCGAGGTGATCACAGATGCCTCTACCGTGTCGCCAATGGTGACCGCTTCACTCCCTTCGGAGCCAGGCAGCCCCCCCGCACTGGAGGCACCTTCCTCACCTGCTCCCTCCTCTTCCTCTTCCTGGCCTCCCCTGACCACGGCCTACCGCCCTGGCCACGCCCACTGGACGGTGGGGATGCGGGCATACGCAGTGGAGCCGCACTGCTTCAGTGTGGACTACACCCAGCTGACTCGCACCACCAGCCTGTCCCGACGCTATGCAAACGAGACGCCCTACTCGCCTGGCTCCGCCCCCCCCTCACCCTACCGCTCGCCCATCTTGAGCACCCACCGCTCCAGCTGGAGCTCCCCAAGGCTCCGCCCACTCCCCACCATCCTGACGCGCTCCAACCACACCACCAGATACACCTCCCCCTCCTCCTACAGCTCACTCTACCCAAGAAACTACAGCTCCCAGCATCCCCGCTACTGAAGGCCCAGGCGGGTGCTGCAGGGAGGAGGACGGACTGGTTTCCCTTTTGTAGTCCCAGTACGCTTGACATGTTTGGTGACGGTTGTTCCGCTCAGGGATTTTGTGGAAGCGTTCCTGCTGTTCTCCGAGAGACTGTTGATCAGTTCTCAGGACTGCATTTGCTGTCTCTGATGTCTCTCTCTGTTCATTATGAGGTCAGTTAAGGTGCATGATGACCTCACAGCACAAGCCAGAGAGATCGCACGAAGCGTTTTAAGATGTCCCTGAACATCAGCTGAGCTGTACTGTTTGAGGGTGAAAGCAAATGTAAAGAAACAGTTGACACGAAGGCTTCTGGAAGTCGTAGTAGTGGATGGTACATATGCACTGCAGAGTCCCACACTGTGTGCTTTTTCCCTTTCTAGCTTTTGGGTTTTTTTTTCCTCAAGAACTGACGTGATACCTTTAAAGTCATAAATAACGACGGTTTTCTATCAACTAGATTTCAGTAATGCCACTTCTCTTCCATTCCAGCCACACCAGACGACGTTGTTTGTGACTGTCTCATCGTGCCATGCTCTCTTGTGTGGTGTGTCCTGTTTCTGTGATTCCTCATCCAGACACATAAGTTCAGTCACTAACAACAGATGGACATTAGATGGACATTAGCCACGAGTTGGTATTTCTGTTTGCATCATTCTAACTGATAGCTCTCTGCTTCCCTATGATAGTCGTAGGGACTATCTAACTGAATGCTAGTTTGACTGAACTTTTCCTTTAGCATTTGAGCATCTGATCCTGTGTTTAAAGCAGTCAAATAGAGTTGTTGCTATAGCGACACAGCTTAAGCACAGAAACAAAGTAACAATGTCTGCAGTTCTTCATTGCAGTCAGGAGTGGTTGCTGATTCAATGTCTTGTCTGCTCTACCAATCTCAGGGATTAGCCGTCGTTGTCAGTGTCTTGTTGGGGTGGAATAAGGCGAACTGTTTTGGAACATCACCAGTATCTGCTTGTGATTTCCTGCTCAGCGTGTGTGTGTGTGTGTGTGTGCGTGTGTGTGTGTGTGTGTGCTGATTCTCCAGGATTCATTGAAATTTGTTCTTTTGCATCTGACATTTTGTCCACATTGATCTGTCTCCAGTTTTTCTTCTTTACTTCTTTTGGCAGAATTGCGTTGCCCAGAGTCATGGGGCTATCCTAACAGAGCAGAGACTCAGAACACAGCACTGACGGGGAGACTGCTCAGGCTCTGGATCTTAATTTCACCTCACACTAACTTCACTATCACACTAGTATCACACTAGTATCACACTACTATCACACTAGGATCACACTACTATAACACTAGTATCAGCTCCACCGTTGGACCACACACACACCCAACTGGGTTCCTCCAGTCATGTCACTGAAGGATTTCGCAGTAAAGAAAACTGACCTGTCTGTACACACATGGAGGCTGAAGCATTTGACAGAAGCCCAACACACACACACACACACACACACAATATTGCCATATTCCACTAAACACATTTGAGTGATATTGCTGTTCTTTTACACCACAGTGCATTAGGAGCCTCACACACCACCTCAGTTCCACAGAACACTGGCATAGGGCTCCGCCTTTAGGGCTCCGCCTTTAGATGAGCTCTGATAGCTTCCTGGTGTCGTTGGTATGGAGATGATCTGTAGAGTAGTGATGAGACCCTGAAGAGGCGTGTCTGCCCACCAGCTCTGCTTCATATAGCACTTAGGCACTAGACACACGGGTGTCATGGACGAACGCACCTCTGTTTATCTTATTGCACTAATATGGTAATGCATTTTTGTGAGTCAATAACTTCGTGCCAAGGCAATTGTGTGGTCTTGTGTGAATGGTGAGACTTTGGGGTGGGTATGGGGTTAGGGTTATGGTTGGGGTTAGGGTTGGGGTTTGGGGTTTGAGGTTGGGGTTAGGACTAGGGTTGGGGTTGGGGATATGGAAGAATGGCTTATCTGGGGGTTTGGAGAGCTGTGTGTACTCAGGTGGACACTGTGACATTTTAGGAAACCTTCCAGACCTCCTCTCCGTGGCACCCTTACATAAGGCCTGGCACACACACACACTCATACATACACACGCACACATACTCATACACACACATACATACACCCACACACTCATGCACACACACACACACACACACACACACACACACCATAAACACATCCAACCACACATTCACACACAGCCACACATGTTCAAACAGACTGATCCACACACACCCACACATACACCCACACACTTCCAATGCATTTCCTATTAAGTGAGGCCACACTCTACAGTAACCCTGTAGTACAGTAAACCTGTCAAATGCTTCAGTCCCTGTGGTGCTGTTGACCTGCGGTACTTACAAACTCCTGATTTTTCTTGCATTTTCAACATCAGAAATGATGTTTCTCTCGAGAAGATATGCAACCCCAACCAGAGTCTTACAGTCACTGCGTTGTGTGCTTCTCTACCGAAGGCTGTGAAGCACGTCTCTTCGCTACACTTTGCAAAACAGTTTGAGTGGCTTTTTCTGAGCAGAGCGCTCAGTCCCATGACCAATTATTTCTGTCTGTAATGTACTGTGCATGTCTGAACAGCATACAGGACAAGCATATCTCTCAAGTACAGTGTACAGTCAACCAGTGTATTCTTAGAATGTAATGTACATGATACATAAATGATCTACAGTCTGTCTTTGTCCTTACTGTGTGTGTTTTATACATACAAACATGGCGGGTCAGTGAGGGTGTACACAGTATCTGGGTTATGCTGTTGTTTTAGATTCTTCTTGATTGTCCTGGGTAAGTACTGTTTCAATATTTCGACATGGTAATTTTACATCTAGCTACTTTAAAAAAACCCTGTGTGTTATCTTATATAACACTGTCTAGCTCTATGAATCCATCAGGAAGCTTCTCTGCAGGGAGGCGGGTCATCCCTGACTTCACTTCATTTGCATGTGCATGTGGCCTATAGCAGGGGTAATCAACTATATTGTTCCGCGGGCCAAATTTGGCAGATAGCTCTGACCTGCGGTCCGGGGGACGGGAGGGGGGGTGTTGAGCGTAAGTTGTTGAGCGGGGGGGGTGGCGAACTTAAGTTGTGAGCGGGGGGGGGGGAGTGGCATTTGGGTCCGTATCCAGTTAAACACGGACAGGACTGTGTTTGGGTCCGGATCATTGGGTCATTTCATTTGTGGTATGTTCTTATGCTGCTGATTTGCAACATACTGGTATGGAGATTCTTACTCAGGGGGAACTACATCCAGTATACCAGATCACCCACAGTACACTGGTATACCAGATCACCCACAGTACATCTGGTATACCAGATCACCCACAGTACATCCGGTATACCAGATCACCCACAGTACATCCGGTATACCAGATCACCCACAGTACACCCAGTATACCGTGTCACCCACGCTACATCCGGTATACCAGATCACCCACAGTACACCCGGTATACCGTGTCACCCATGCTACATCCGGTATACCGTGTCACCCACAGTACATCCAGTATACCAGATCACCCACAGTACATCCGGTATACCGGGTCACCCACGCTACAACCGGTATACCGGGTCACCCACGCTACAACCGGTATACCGGGTCACCCACGCTACATCTTGTATACCGGGTCACCCACGCTACATCCGGTATACCGGGTCACCCACGCTACAACCGGTATACCGGGTCACCCACGCTTCATCTTGTATACCGGGTTACCCAAACTACATCCTGTATACCTGATCCCCCAAACTACATCCGATATATTGGATCCCCCAAATTAATCCCCCAAGATTTTTTTCCTCCCTCATTTTAACACAATATGACATAAATGTGTTAAAATATTGATATGTGTTTTGTTAACTTTTTTTGACAATGTTTTGCTGTTGCAACGTCTGTGAAATCTCACGAGCCCACACTGCCCCCTGCTGTCTGGGATATCTAACCTGTCAGTCTCTTCCAGATTGTCAGCAGTCTCCTGTCACAGTGTCACCAAACTCCTCACAGCTAAGATCCAGCCAGGCCTCAACACACAACAGGTGACAGCACACCATGGCATTCACCTGAAAATACACTTTTTTTATTATGTTACTAGCCTATTAGCCTAAACAAAAAACCTTTCTGAAGCTGTTGGCATAATGCAGTGCCAGTGAGCCACAGAGAGTGAATGTATGTGAATACGTCACTTATGAACAAACTACTAATTCAAGCCCTTCAAGGATCCACTAGAAAAACTCTGCTGAGAAAAGCCTTCGGGTTCTGCTGTAAAGAGCAGTATAACAGCATCAGTGCCAAAATGTGTTTTGCTGTAGATAACAGATATATGAGATATAAAAGGACTGCATTTAGTTCAATGCTTTAGTATGTTGTTCTGTCTGCTCCCGTGTTCTCTGTTTCTCCTGTGACTGGGAGGTGTATGATCTGATTTTACAGGTGCAGTATGGAGGCCAGCCCTCCACAGGGCACTGTGACAATCCTTTTCCTAGCAGCAAACTCGGCTCTGGTGTGTGGCCTGTTCTAGAACTTGCATTGTCATCTCCGTCTCCCGGCGACACAACCAACCATATGACCCGTCTGACTCCTGTCCACTCAGACCCCTGAACAACCAACACAGATGCAGCCTGGAGACCAAATCATTAATCTCATCAAATAACTACAGAACTCATCACATCACTACAAATCTAGAGAACTGTACATCTCAGCCTGGGGCAGTCTGAGGCAGTCTGAGGCAGTCTGGGCAGTCTGGGGCTGTCTGGGCAGTCTGGGGCAGTCTGCGGCCAGTGCTTGGTAGACATATCACTTCCGTAAAGTAAACTACCTCTCCATGTATGTCACATATTAATGATTAAGGGTCCTTGTAATAACGGTTGCAGTTTTTGAGGTGTCACAGGTTGTAGTGTAGCACATCCACCGTGACCGTGGTCCACATTGCTCATTGGTTTTCTTCTTCATCTAAACCATCTAACCCTGTAAGTACAAGCAGGCAGTGAGGTGTGCTGAACGTCCAGGGTGTGTGTCTGTTATTATCAGTTCATGGAAACAACCTGCAGACCCACCCTCTTTAACGTCTTGTCTGCTGCTCACATACAGGATCTATACGGGATCTAAACGGGACCTCCAAAGAAAACATTCCAAGATGCCTATGAGGTCGTAGTAGTACATTAACATAAGTTATCAAAAGGGGTTGTAGTGTGAAATAGCAGGTAAATGTTTGGTGGATTCGTCATTACTGCACCTGATACCTTTCTGCCACAGACATAGTCTGAACTATGGGAACTGACAGGGCTGAACCCATGTAAACTTCTCTATGTAAAAACATGGGTTCTTCTCTAACCCATGTAAACTTCTCTATGTAAAAACATGGGTTCTTCTCTAACCCATGTAAACAGGAAGAAAATAAACAGGTTCCTGTGCTGTGAAACACATGGTATGTGGCTGTCATGCAATGGCTAACTGAAGAACTACATCAACCTCCTGCTTCCTTCAGGTGTCTGATAACTCTTCACTTTAATATTCATTACACAGCTGAGTATTTGATTAGCATAAATATGTATTGAAAGGGAAAATAATATAAACATTGGTGAACCATTGAATGTGCTTTTAATTTTTAAATAGTGAACATGTGTCTATGTGTGTGTGTGTTCGAATACCTGAGTGCAGAAATATTGTCTCCTTATAATGTCTCTCAAATAATGTCTCTCAAATGATTCTCTAGACTTTGTTTTGGAACACCAGCTTTCGAATCAAACTGTTCAGAGATCAGTGCTAATGCTGATCCTAACTGATACGCTTGATAAAATAGATGCTGTGGAAGTACAATTCTATTATTCCAGCATTTCCACCAGTTTTCCTGCCAGTTGCCTGCAGCTTAGAGTTTTACACAAAACAGTTGTTACGTTCAACCCAAGTATAGACGACCAATTAATAATGACAGAATCCCAATTAGCCACTTAACAGGTTAACCTGGAGTATTAATGAGTACTGCAAGGGGTTTTCTTCACACTATATAAGCCTGCCATGCCTTGAGATGATGAACTCTCACTAGCCAGATGTCGCGTTGCACATGTTGGCTCTTTGGAGTGTCGTCCTCACTCAAGTTCTCTGGAATCTGGAGGGAATTTCCATCGCTTGTTCCTCATGAAACACATGATCCAGGTGTACTGGGACTTCTGGTGTTAAAGTCCAGGAATTGGAGGTTTGCTTTGTGTACTGCTGGTGGTGCTGCCACCTGCTGGTCTGTTTGCTACCTACACTTGTGACTGGAGGTAGGAGGCGGTTCCTGAGGTTGGCGGGTCTTCCCATCTGGGCAGTGGGTATACAGGCATAGGAGGCTGCAGGGTTGGTAGTGGGTGGCCTGCTTATCTCATGAGATTTAGGGCAGTGCCACTTTCTTCCAGCTCTTCTGTTCAGTATCTATGTGGCACTGGATGGCTGAGGGATGTGAGGGGTCAGCGGTGTCAAAGGTCACTAGAGGCAGCCTGAGCAGGTTATTTACTGTGACCCTGACGTCTTGGTAGTGGACAGGACACCTTGCTGCAGTCACTCACGTTCATAATTTTCATTTTCTACAGATTTTTTCATGTGCATATTCTGTTATTTTATCATTTTAAAATTTATAACTTTATTTAAACACAATTATTTGTGTTCTAATTGTTTATTTTGCTTTTTTGTGCTGTCACATACATTTCAGTCATGATTTAATAAAGTGATCTATCAGCATGGCTCAGAAATGTTTGCACAACTATTTCAATCAAATGAGTCGATCACACCAAGAAACAAAGCACAGTTTATTAAAACAGGGGTAGCAGTATATACAGGTGATGTTGGTATGCAATGTCATGGTGAAAAGGGAAGTGTGTGTGAGAAGAGTGGATCACATGAGGTGGTGTGTTTAAGACGTGACCAGATATGGATTACATTTAATGTTCAATACCAGATATGGATTAAATTTAATGTTCAATAGGAGATATGGAATACATTTTGCAGAGTAGGAAATACAACAGTCTAGACATGAACAGGAAGTCTGTTACTACACTATCTGAATTAAAACCCTAACCCATCCTACCTCTAACCCATACCGAACACTCATCAGTGCAATATTCCACCTCAGAGCAGCTGAGGAACAAAATCAAAACAGCAAGCCGAACTGAACACTTTCACCAGAACACTGAACACAAGCAGAACGCCTGTAGCGCGTCTCCAGCAGACAGGGACGGCTGGTCAACCCGAGTGCCTTGAAGCCACACTCTGCCTCCCTCTGGTGGCTGAAAAAGCGGCCTAGCAGATGGCCCACTCCTGGACAGGGTTCTAACAATAGCAGATTGCACAAATGTTATATACAGTTGCAATCAGAAATATTCAACCCCCTCAACTCCAAAGACATTATAGAGATGTGGATGAAAGACTGACAATAAATGACAAAATTAAACATTAAACAAACAGTATTTATTAATACATATTTGAGTTATTTTGACAACAGAAGTTGACTTAACTTAGAAGTTCAAATGAAAAAATGTAACTCTTTGTACACATGTGCATGTGCACTATTATTCAACCCCCTGCTTCAATACTTTGTGGAGCATCGTTTAGCTTTTATAACTTCCAACAAACGTTTTTGGTAAGTACTAACAAGCTTCTTACACCTCTCAATTGGAATCTTGGCCCATTCTTCACGTGCAAAAGCCTCTAGTTCAGTGATGTTTGATGGCTTCCGTGCTGCAACTGCCTTCTTTAAATCCCATCAAAGATTTTCAATCGGGTTTAGATCTGGGGACTGAGAAGGCCACTCCAGGACATTCCATGATCTTTTTCTCAACCAAGCTTTGGTTGACTTGGAGGTGTGCTTGGGATCATTGTCTTGCTGGAAGGTCCAATGATTGCCAAGGTTAAATTTGTCAACAGATGCCATCACGTTCCTCTTTAAAATGGCCTGGTATTTCTGAGAATCCATGATGCCAGGTACACAATCAAGATTACCAGTTCCTGCTGCAGAAAAACAGCCCCACATCATCAATGACCCACCTCCATGCTTGACTGTGGGGATGGTATTCTTCTGATCGTAAGCCTGGCCATATGTCCATACAGTTCCAATTTGGTTTCATCAGTCCATAGAACTGTCTCCCAAAA
The DNA here is from genome assembly GCF_052324685.1 of Brachyhypopomus gauderio. Taxonomy (NCBI): domain Eukaryota; kingdom Metazoa; phylum Chordata; class Actinopteri; order Gymnotiformes; family Hypopomidae; genus Brachyhypopomus; species Brachyhypopomus gauderio. Next base: position 10,351,570 of record NC_135215.1, on the reverse strand, counting down.
CTCTGTAGCCTTATCCAAATTCCTCCTGGCATATTCTAGTCGACTTTTGATGTTCCTTGTGGCTAAAAGTGGAGTGCGTCTTGGAGTCCGGCCATGAAGTCCTCTTTTATTCAGTGCACGTCTTATAGTTGCTACTGAAGCACTTGTTCCAGCCTTCATCAGGTCATTCTGTAGGTGTCTTGCACTCACACAGGGGTTTTTCTTAGTTGTCCTGACTAAGTTGCTAAGGGCCCTTGATGAAATTTTGGGCTTTCTTCCACGGCCAGGCAGGTTTGCAGCTGTTCCATAAGTTTTAATCTTCCTAATAATGCTCCCAATGGTGTCTCTTGGGATGTTATATTTTTTGGAAATCTTCTTATACCCAAGGCCCTTTAGGTGCGATGAAATAATCTCCTCTCTCAGCTTTTGTGGAAGCTCCTTTGTCTTTCCCATTATTGCAACTCACCTTGAATTCCTTCATGGGTGGGGTTTATATATGCATCACAGCTGAAGCAAATGAAGGATCATTATAGAGTTCTCAAAGGCTTATTTATGTTTCAACTCCACTTTAGTCCATAAAACCTGTCAGAAAGCTTTAAAAACAACAATATTATATAGGGGTTGAATAATTGTGACATGGCTATCTTAACAAAATATACTGTTACACACAAATACTATATCATGCATTTTCTGTTCTGATTTTATGTATCACTCAACTCATAAAGAAGTCATCCAAAGCAGAATCTTGCTATTTGAAAAAACATATATTGATAAATCCTTAAAATCTTTGGGGGGTTGAATATTTTTGATTGCAACTGTACGTACATGTTAAATGAAATATCAAACAATTTAAATTATATGTCTCTCTCTCTCACTCTCTCGCTCTCTCTCTCTCTCACACACACACACACACACACACACACACACTTTCGCTCTCTGTGGGTGGGTGTATGTCAGACATCAGAAGGGAAATGATGTATAATGAGAATGAAAGTTGAGGGTGGCATTCAGTTAGTTTCTTCTCCAGCAGCACCGCGGATTCGTGCAGTGTGGAGATGATGATAGCGATCTCGCAGGTTAGTGTCTTCTGTTCTACACACTGTGGGAAATGCATCTTATTAAGTCAAAATACCCTAAACAAACCTTCCTATTTAAATTCTTGACATACGTAGTCCCCGTGACCCCGACTAGCGGGATTAAGCGGTTCAGATAATGGATGGATGGATGGACATACGTAGTCTTAACTATTACAAAATAAGTCAGTTTCCTTTCTATACTATTTTGTTTGGGGTATTTAAGTAATTTAAGTCTTTCCTTCTTACTAGTCCTGCTGCTCTGAGATTCTAGCTGATATAAATTGCACCGTGTTGTGTCAAACTCAAGACTAACCTGCTCGTGCCTGTAGAAATTGTTTGCATTTTAAAGACCATCTTGCCACTACGAGATTGTTTTTTGTTAGTTAAAGACCTCTGCTATTAGTTTTGTATCTCACGGTCCTGAGAAGATGAGGACTGCTGTAGGTTTGTAATGCAGAAGTTGGTCTCAAAGATGCACAGAAAGACGCACTTTGTAGCTGACAGGGTAGAGAAGTGAGAATCCAGTTTGTGGAAGTGTCGCATGCCTGAGCGACCTGCTGCAGAAACATTGCACGCACAGAGACGGACTCCGTGTTCTCTGAGGAAAGACACTGTGGTGCACACCTGGTCATATGAGTCAGGAGCATGAAACTACGAGACCAGCAGAACATTACTGACGAACACACCGATTACAGTCCAGTATAGCTCAGCCCAGTACAGTTGAGTGCAATTCTTTATAGTAAACTACAGTCCAGTATAGGACAGCCCAGTACCATACAGTAGTAAAGTATAGTACAGTGTAGTATAGTGCAGTACTTTGAGGTTTGTCTTGTTGTTACTATTATTTCATATTTTTTTTATGTACAGGCAAGTGGATAAACAAGCAGATTTAAAACAAACATATATAAATCCATAATTGAATTAATTCCAGAATCTGATTCTTAGTTTGTTGGACAATTATTCCAGTAGGAATTCTGTAGTAAGGCAGAAGGTACGTTGCTGGGCATCAGACCTGGTGGCGTCAGACCTGGTGGGGTCAGACCTGGTGGCATCAGATCTGGTGGCGTCAGACCTGGTAGCGTTAGACCTGGTGGCATCAGACCTGGTGGCGTCAGACCTGGTGGGGTCAGACCTGGTGGCGTCATACCTGGTGGGGTCAGACCTGGTGGCATCAGATCTGGTGGCGTCAGACCTGGTAGTGTTAGACCTGGTGGCATCAGACCTGGTGGCGTCAGACCTGGTGGCATCAGACCTGGTGGCGTCAGACCTGGTGGCGTCATACCTGGTGGCGTCATACCTGGTGGCGTCAGACCTTGTGGCATCAGCCCTGGTGGCATCAGACCTGGTGGCATCAGACCTGGGTTAAGTGAGGTTTCTCTCTGCAGATCCACCACTGCTGAATCTTCAGCTGGGATTCTACAGACTTTGTTCTTCAGAATCACATATTAAATGATGTGACTGTGTAAGGTCCTTCATAAAGAATGAATGTTTATAAAGACAAACTGCCATATTTACCAATGGACTTCAGCACAATCCTTATAAATACTGCTCTTTTAATGTTATTAACAAAATAGTGAACTACAGTTTCTAAAAATTCTAAAAAATAAGATCTGAAAAATATATGTATTTATGTAAAATTGAATATGGGACTGTGTGTGTATATAATATGAGTATGTATAATATGAGTATGAAATGCTTCCAACTTGTGTAACAGTAATTTGCAATTCTGAAGTGTACCATGAGATGGTAGGAGTTTATTCAATTTCATAGTGCAACATTCACATTATCAAATTTGTCACATTATGAATGACAGCTAGCCATAAGTGATTGACAGCTCACTTTGTGACATTTTGTGTATGTATAATAAAATTTATGGAATTAAATGTATATAACTAAATAATATTCTTTGAACTGTAGCTCTTCAAAAACCAGCACACCCACCAGTGAAGAGTGTGTCACCTAAGAGCAACATGAACGGAGAGGAGACTACTGCAGAAAAAAACACAGACAGGTGTGTGCTTGTGTGTGTGTGTGTGTGTGTGTGTGTGTGTGTGTGTGTGTGTGTGTGTGTGTGTGTGTGTGTGTGTGTGTGTATACTTTCTGTTCCGTCATCAGTGTGTGTAGTGGTGTGCAGTGTCGCCCCCTACTGTCTGCCTCTGCTCTGTGTCCCAGCGCTGCCTGTGTCTCAGCCAGCCTGCTCAAGTCAGCCCAGGCCCCCGAGAGAGAGGAAGGATCCTGGGTCTCATGGTCAGCGACGCTCCAGGGCTGCCCAGGATCAGAGGGCACACCTGTGTGTGAACCCCAACCTGACGTGAACCTGAAGGTCAGGCTCGTTTGGAGTCACTGTCACTGTGTGGATGACCTCTGTGTAGATGACCTCTGTGTGGATGACCTCTGTGTGGATGACCTCTGTAGATTATCACTATGGTGCACTGCTGATGAGGAACGCACTGGTAACACAATGTTGGATATCCAAGTACAAATCCACCAACCACTTCAGGAATCAGCTTCATTCATTTAATTCACTTTCTTTCTCTGGCTTGTGTTGCAGTGTTGGTCACACTGCAGTAAGAGGGTGAAGGATGGAAATGTTACTATGTCTCTCCACAGGAAGAGACCAATGAAATGCTGATCTGCCTCTTCCTCCTTACAGGAAGAGACCAATGAGCAGAAGTTGTATCAGGTAGCCAATGAGCTGCTGGAGACTGAGAGAGCTTACGTGACCCGCCTTTACCTGCTTGACCAGGTGAGCAGTGTCTTCTGGCTCACAGCATACCTCACGTCACCCTACATTATACTGAACATTTGTGTGGACACGTGTGTGTGTGTGTGTGTGTGTGTGTGTGTGTGTGTGTGTGTGTGTGTGTGTGTGTGTGTGTGTGTGTGTCTAGGTGTTCTGTGCTAAGCTGATGATGGAGGCGATGAAGGGAGTGTTCCCCGTGGATGCGGTGAAGGGGATCTTCTGTAACGTGGCCTGTATATACGCCTTCCACAGCCAGTTCCTCCTCCCAGACCTGGAGGCCAGGATGAAGCAGTGGTAAGAATTCGCAGAATACCTCATGGTCTCACCTCGTGACCTGCACCTGTGCAGTGGTATGTTGTTAGGTTGTGAGCTCCGTGTCCTGTGGGGTGTCCTGTGGTGTGTCCTGTGGTGTGTCCTGCCCTGGCCTCAGGATGCTGGAAGCAGGAATGTCGCACCATGAGGACACATTTGCGTTGGGATGTACCGGTAGCCACCTTCCCCACCATTTGTCTCTGTTTCCCTCATGATTGCTGTTTCACAATGTCCTTCAGGGTAACCTGATGATCACCTGTTTCAGATTCTAGTTGGACTCTAACCGAGTTGAATGCTACTGATTTATGATCTACATTACACTGTGATACGTGGATGAAATATAGAATTAGTGTGAAGGAAAGGCTGAACTGAACTAATGCGTCCTAGCGGTCACCTGTCTGCTCTCCTGACCTGAACTGTATCTGCTGTCCGGACCTCCTTGTACAGGGACAGCCAGCCCTGGATTGGTGACATTTTGGAGCAGCATGTGCCCTTCCTCAGGATGTACGCTGAGTACGTGAAGAACTTTGACAATGCCATGGAGTTGCTGAAACAGTGGTCACAGCGTTCAGCTCAGTTCAGAGCAATCATTCAGGATATCCAGGTGTTTGCATCTGTGTGTGTGTGTGTGTGTGTGTGTGTGTGTGTGTGTGTGTGTGTGTGTGTGCGTGTCTGTGTGTGTGTGTGGGTGGGCGCTAATGTGCATGAGTGTGTGTGTGTGTGTGTGTGTGCTGATGTGTATGAGTGTGTGTTTGCTGATGTGTACGTGTGTGTGTGCTGGTGTGTATGTGTGTGTGTGTGTGCTGGTGTGTATGTGTGTGTGTGTGTGCTGATGTGTACGAGTGTGTGTGTGTGTGTGTCTGTGTGTGTGTGTGTGTGCGCTAATGTCTACGAGTGTGTGTGTGTGTGTGTGTGTGTGTGTGTGTGTGTGTGTGTGTGCGTGTGTGCTGATGTGTATGAGTGTGTGTGCTGATGTGTACGTGTGTGTGTGCTGGTGTGTGTGTGTGTGTGTGTGTGTGCTGATGTGTACGAGTGTGTGTGTGTGTGTGTGTGTGTGTGTGTGTGTGTGTGTGTGTGTGTGTGTGTGTGTGTGTGTGTGCAGAGGCAGAAGGTGTGTGGGAACCTGACTCTGCAGCACCACATGCTGGAGCCCGTGCAGAGAGTCCCACGCTATGAGCTGCTCCTGAAGGACTACCTGAAGAGACTTCCTGCGCACGCCCCCGACCGCAACCAATCAGAGAGTGAGGAACACACTCCTCTCAGCTTAGGAGTGAAGCTCCTCCTGTACTCAGTTTCCACAGTTCCAGCCAAACTCTGAATTACAGGACTTGGGCTGGACACCCTTCCCAAACTAATAAAAACATAATAATTCTAGTTTTTAAAAAGTATGTTTAGCAGAGGTGTGGGGTATTTTTCCTTATTCCTTTGTTCCTTATTCAGTGCTATATGCAGATTTTAGCTAGTGGACATTGATTGAGCATTGACATGTTCCTCAGCTGCCTGGTATTGTGTTTGGTCAGTCCCGCATGGTCCTGTATGCTTCACGCACCTCAGACAGGTGCTCATTACTCTGGACCGTGTTTGTCCAAAACTAGTACAGTATGAGTCTTCAGGACGAGTGTGAGCAGGTCTTGAGGCCAAGTGAGTGTGTGTGGGACTTCAGGCCAAGTGAGTGTGGGTGGGACTTCAGGCCAAGTGAGTGTGGGTGGGACTTCAGGCCGAGTGTGGGTGGGTCTTCAAGCCGAGTGTGGGCGGGTCTTCCTGTAGGACATTTTCACTTCTGCTGTGCAGTGTTTACTTCTCCTTCTAAACAGACTTTAGGAGAAGTATGCAAATCTCAGTTTTTGAGTAAAGTCAGAAGTAATCTTTTAAGTCATAGTCAAGATTTCAAACATACTTTAACACTTTAGCTTAGTACTTTAGTTTTAATATTTGACATTTACATTTGAGTATCATGAGTAAAATTTTGTCTGTGTAACCCAAAGGATCAATGTATCTGACTTTGTCCAAAATGACAATATATCTATGATAATGTATTTGGTACAGTAGTGGAGCACCGATAATCTGTTCTGAAAATGTGGTGGAGTACTGATAATGTGTTCTGGTTGCGTGGTGGTGTACTCATAATCTGTTCTGATAGCGTGGTGGAGTACTGATTATCTATACTGATTGCGTGGTGGTGTACTAATAATCAGTTCTGATAGCGTGGTGGAGTACTTATTATCTATACTGATTGCGTGGTGGAGTACTGATAATCTGTTCTGATAGCGGGGTGGAGTACTGATAATCTGTTCCTCTCACTCCAGAGTCTCTACAGATTATTTCTATGGCTGCTGTTCACTCCAACAGTTCCATTCGTAAAATGGTGAGTGGTCAGATTGGTGCTTAGAGCCCCTGTTCACTCCAGGCCAGACATCTGAAAGCAAGCAAACATCTCATTCTGTGTGTGTGCGTGTGTGTGCGTGTGTGTGTGCGTGTACTTTTAAGCTCCTAAATTGCAAATTTCCCCGCTGAGGGATTAATAAAGGATTATCTTATCTTATCTAACTTCATCTGTTAGAGAGAATAGCACATTTTTGAGTGAATTTGGAATGAGCTTACCTCTAACCTCTGGACCCTAATCTCTAATCTCTACACCATAACCTTTGACCTCTAGCCCCTACCTCTATTTCAGAACTTCTCAACTCTACCCCATAACCTCTTACCTCTACACCTTAACCTCTAACTACCTCATAACCTCTCACCTCTAGCCTGTAACCTGTAGTCTGGCACATCTGGGCTTACCTAGATTGCCTCTGATTTTTCAAAGTTCTGTTACTTCCAAACCTTTGGCCTGGAGTGGCCCTTTACGTGAAGACTACTTATTTTTTACCATTCTGTGTAATTTCAAAATTACAAATTGTAATGTCACCGTGTTTCTCCTATGTCTCATCTGTCTGTCTGTCTGTCTTTCAGGAGACCCTGAAGAAGCTTCTGGAGATACACGAGATGTTGGGGGGGGAGGAGGATATTGTGAACGCCTCCAACGAGCTCATCAGAGAGGGTCAGATCCTCAAACTGGCCTCCAGGAACACCTCTGCCTCCGAGAGATATCTGCTCCTCGTAAGAGGCCCAAGTGGCACCATTTCACATACAGAAAATTTGACTGAAACTGCATCTGCCTTTACGACTCATGCTCCTCTGTCTTCTTCTCTCTCTCCTCCCCCTCTCTCTCTCTCTCTCTTTAGTTCAACAACAGATTGCTGGTCTGTGTGCCCAAGTTCAGTTTGGTTGGTCAGCGTTTCACTGTGCGTAACCGTATGGGCATCGAGGGCATAAAGGTGGTGGAGACCCTAAACGACGCCTACCCTCACACCTTCCAGGTCTCAGGCAAAGAGCGCACACTAGAACTCCAAGCCAGGTGGGGGCAGCACTGAGGCCCTTCTCTCTTTGCTCTGTCAGTCTTGTGAGAGTCTAGATTAGAGGTGAGTTTTAATCTGGCCCGTCTGTATGTATTTTGCAGCTCTGAGGAGGACAAACTGGACTGGGTGAAGGTATCTGGCCTCAGAGATCTTGGAGATGTTGTGAGATATTTTGCTGTAGGGTTAGGGTTAGGGTTAGGGGGTTAGGGCTGTAGGGTTGTGGGGATGTTGGGTGTTGGGTGTGGGGTTGTAGGCTGTTGGGTGTGGGGTGTTGGGTTGTGGGTTAGGTTTTTAGGGTTGTGGGGTTGTACGCTGTAGGCTGTTGGTTGTGGGGGTGTGGGGTTGTGGATTAGGGTTGTGGGAGTGTTGGGTGTGGGGTTGTGGGTTAGCGTTATAGGGTTGTAGGGTTGTGCGTTAGGGTTGTAGGGTTGTGGGGTTGTACGCTGTAGGCTGTTGGGTGTGGGGGTGTAGGGTTGTGGATTAGGGTTTTGGGGGTGTTGGTTGTGGGTTAGGGTTATAGGGTTATAGGGTTGTGGGTTAGGGTTGTAGGGTTGTGGGGTTGTACGGTTGTGGGTTATCGGGTTATGGGTTATGGGGTTGTGTGAGTGGAGATGAGGGTCTTTATGTGTCCACAGGCTTTCCAGCAGACCATAGATATTTTCCAAAAGAAGAATGAGACCTTCAAGTGTGCCTCTAAGGAAGTGGAAGAGGAAGTATCTGTAAGTGTGTGTGTGTGTGTGTGTGTGTGTGTGTGTGTGTGTGTGTGTGTGTGTGTGTGTGTGTGTGTGTGTGTGTGTGTGTGTGTGTGTGTGTGTATACATGTATGTATGTATGTGTATGGATACAAGTGTGTGTGTGTGTGTGTGTGTGTGTGTGTGTGTATGTGTATGTGTATGTGTGTGTGTGTGTGTGTGTGTGTGTGTGTGTGTGTGTACTGAGATGCCCTTGAGCAAGGCACCTAACCCCAACTGCTCAGCCGGGCTAGGGCTGCCCACCGCTCTGGGCACGTGTGAGCCACAGCCCTCTAGTAATCACTAGTGTGTGTGTGTGTGTGTGTGTGTGTGTGTGTGTGTGTTCTGACTGCACAGATGGGTTAAAAGCGAAAGACAAATTTTGATTGGGGTGTAAAAATCACAATTGACAAAATATGGCACATTTATTATTATTATTTACTCATTTATGTGTACATACGTACGTGTGTGTATGTCTCTACATATGTATGTGTGTGTGTTCGCAGACAGAGGAGCTGGGCAGAAGAGCCCCACGGTGGATCCGTGATAACGAAGTCACCATGTGTATGAAGTGCAGAGAGCCGTTCAATGCTCTGACGCGGCGGAGACATCACTGCAGGGCCTGTGGCTATGTGAGCAGTAGACACACACACACACACACACACACACACACACCTCACTCACCGCCGGGCGACACACACACACACACACACACACACACACACACACACACACACACCTCGCTCATTGCCGAGCAGCACATACACACACACACACACCTCACTCACCGCCGGGCAGCACACACACACACACACACACACAAACACAGGGGCAGGGCTTACACGTAGCACTCTTAATTGAACCTGGACTTCCTGTCTGATGATGCTTTTAAAGAGCTACATCACCACGGAAACATGCTCCACACATAAACATCCCGTTGAGTTGGGGACTACAGATTTTAAATCAATGTGATTTATTTCCTGCTTTTCAAATTCCTCTTTCCCCATGAAACTCTACAACAGGCCCCACCTTGAAAAGGCCATGCCCAGATGGGCCAGGAGCACTCTGGGAGTCAGGTAGCCAGTGGTCTTATGAATGTTGTGCAGAGTAAATAATTCCTCTCAATCAGCTTTTAGACACTTGCTGAAATGTCTCTCACTGATGCCAGCAGTGGCACTTCTGTGGAAAACAGTTTTTATTTGCATACTGTTCGTGATGACAATCTAAGCAAATGTGCAGGTCCTTACCTCACACCCACCACAGGCGTGGACACTTCTATTATGTCTTCTGGCCACTTACTTACTGTTTTTGGTAGGAAAGCAAGTAGTCCTACATTAACAAACTGGATTCCTGTAATGACTGTAATATTCATTGAGTCATAAGTACAATATTAGGGCAGGAGGATTCATTTACATTCCAAAGATTGATTAAACGTTGATGTAACGTCTCTCATCTGCAGGTCACACACTGAAACTGAATATATGTAGATAATATGTAGATAATATGTAGCTATTAGCTTAAATCTGGAAAACTGATATACATCAGTCATCAAATAGATAGAATCAGAACCATCATAGATCACAAATTACACAAATATTGATTAACTATTGATTACTGGGTAATGATTAAATGGTATGGATTCATCTGTTTTGGGTAATGATTAATCTGTATTGAGTAATGATTCGTCTGTATTGGGTAATGATTCATCAGTGTTGGGTAATGATTCATCTGTACTGGGTAATGATTCGTTGGTATTGGGTAATGATTTGTCTGTATTGGGTAATGATTCGTCTGTATTGAGTAATGATTTGTCCGTATTGGGTAATGATACGTCTGTATTGAGTACTGTAATGATTCGTCTGTATTGGGTAATGATTCGTCAGTATTGGATAATGATTCGTCTGTATTGAGTAATGATTCATCTGTATTGAGTAATGATTCGTCTGTAATGGGTAATGATTCGTCGGTATTGGATAATGATTTGTCCGTATTGGGTAATGATTCGTTTGTATTGAGTAATGATTCGTTGGTATTAGGTAATGATTCATCTGTATTGGGTAATGATTCATCTGTATTGAGTAATGATTAGTCTGTAATGGGTAATGCTTCATTTGTATTGAGTAATGATTCGGTAATGATTCGTGGTATTAGGTAATGATTCGTCTGTATTCATAAAGAGGTTTTGTTGAGCGGGAATGTCTCCAGGATGCTGGCTAAGCAGACTGTGCTTTATTTTTGATTAGCTCTGCCAGAAAGCACTGCCTGATGGTGTTGCGTTGTGCAGATGGTGTGAACTGATTGTGTTGTTGTGCAGGTGGTGTGAACTGATGATGTTGTTGTGCAGGTGGTGTGAACTGATGATGTTGTTGTGCAGGTGGTGTGAAGTAATGGTGTAATGTTGTGCAGGTGGTGTGAACTGATTATGTTGTTGTGCAGGTGGTGTGAACTGATGATGTTGTTGTGCAGGTGGTGTGAACTGATGATGTTGTTGTGCAGGTGGTGTGAACTGATGATGTTGTTGTGCAGGTGGTGTGCTGGAAGTGCTCAGACTACAGGACGGCACTGGAGTACGACGGGAACAAAGTGAGTAAAGTGTGTAAGGACTGTTACTCCATCCTGACCGGCAGAGCCGCCCATGAAGAGAGCTCCGAGAGTAAGAAACGAGGCATCTTAGAGGTGCGTGACCACACTATGTGTTTGTGTTTGACTGCATTGTGTGTGTGTGTGTGTGTGTGTGTGTGACTGCACATATATGTATGTGTGTGTGTGTTTACTGTACGGGGCGGGTTTACTGTAGTGGTCTGGGTTTCCTGTGTGATTAGGACATTTACAGTAGATGGTCAAGACCTTCACTCATATGACAACACAGCAGGCTGCATGGAAAATGCTGGCCTTGGAAAACCAACCAGCTCACATCTCAGGTCCTCATGTGGTAGTCGCAGCAATGAGGATGTGTGACTGGTCATGGAACTGGTCAGTTCCTACACCCTCAAACCTCAACCCTCTCCTTCAACACCTACACATGTTAGCATGCTCTCTCTCTCTACCTCCCTCTCTCTCTGTCTACCTTCCTCTCTCTCTGTCTCTACCTCCCTCTATCTTTCACTGTCTATCACCCTCTATCTCTCTCTACCTCCCTCCCTCTATCTCACTTTCCCTTTCTCTCTGTCTCTACCTCCCCTACCTCCCTCCTTCTATCTCTACCTCCCTCCCTCTCTCTCTCTCCCTCTCTCTCTCTCTCTCTCTCTCTCTCTCTCTCTCTCTCAATCTCTGTCAGATCGAGGCTGCCCAGTTTTCAGGCAGCAGTATCATGTGTGGGTTCCTGCTGTACAGTGAGAAGACTCGTCCATGGCAGAGGGTGTGGTGTGTGATCCCACAGAAGGAGGCGCTGGTTCTGTATGTGTACGCTGCTCCTCAGGTAAGCACACAAAACTGCTATCTGCACCATTTCTATTGCACCATCCCTAGCGCACCATCTCTACCGCACCATCCCTAGCGCACCATCCCTAGCGCACCATCCCTAGCGCACCATCCCTACCGCACCATCTCTACCGCACCATCTCTACAGCACCATCCCTACCGCACCATCCCTACCGCACCATCTCTACCGCACCATCCCTACCGCACCATCCCTACCGCACCATCTCTACCGCACCATCCCTACCGCACCATCTCTACCGCACCATCCCTACCGCACCATCTCTACCGCACCATCTCTACCGCACCATCCCTACCTCACCATCCCTAGCGCACCATCCCTAGCGCACCATCTCTACCGCACCATCCCTAGCGCACCATCCCTAGCGCACCATCCCTAGCGCACCATCCCTACCGCACCATCCCTACCGCACCATCTCTACCGCACCATCCCTACCGCACCATCCCTACACCATCTCTACCGCACCATCTCTACCGCACCATCCCTACTGCAGGACAGGACTGTGTGCACCTGAGGCACTAGGTGGTCCTTTAGCACACACGTAATCAGTTCCAGCTAAAGACACACACACTTAATAACTTAATTACTGTATGAAAACTCTAGTAAATATATTCTGGAAAAAATACTTGATATGATGAGAAAGCAAAAGCAAACAAATGCTGAATAATCAACTACATGCAGGAGATGATGAATGACATCTTGCCAGTGATGTTTTTGGAATGTCAGACTAGCTTAAAAATGGAACTCAAGTAAAAACTACTGACGTGCTGACTTGTTTACTTCAGTAGTTCACTTGGTTCAGATACACATGAACCCATGTGGTGAACCCACGCTCAGGCCATAGTGAACCCACACTCAGGCCGTGGTGAACCCACACTCAGGCCGTGGTGATCCCACACTCAGGCCGTGGTGGAGGCCCGTAGGATATTTTGAATTGCACAAGCTCCTATTTTTCATCAATACAGTGAATCTCTGTTTTATGTATTCTGTTCAAATTTTACTTTTGCTCTTCGCTGTTTATAATTTAATGAATATAGTCATATGTTATTCTCAAAAGCCCTAACAACACTGACACAAAACTGTCCAAAACATTGCAAATATCAAATCTGTTCAGGAGTGCTGGAAGCCCTTCTACCCCGGGCCCTCTCCTACCCCGGGCCCTGTCCTACCCCGGGCCCTGTCCTACCCCAGGCCCTGTCCTACCCTGGGCCCTCTCCTACCCCGGGCCGTGTTCTACCCAGGGTTCTGTTGTACTCTGTTACACATTGGCTTGTTAGTTAAATCTAAAAATCCTTTATTTTCTTGTTCTTCCTGGTACTGGATCTTCAGGACGTTAAGGCTCAGGCCAGCATCCCGATGCTAGGTTACAGTGTGGACGCGACCCCCCGACCCCTGGACCCCCCGTGCTGCTTCCGCCTGTGCCAGTCCAAATCCATTCACAGCTTCGCAGCCGAGTCTGAGGAGCTGAAGCAGCGCTGGCTGGAGGTGATCCGCGTGGCAGTGACTGGAGACGTCGCCAGCATCACGTTACCTGACAGCGGGGACCTTGTCAATGGTGGCCATGATAGTGATAAGACATTGTGTAAATAAACCAAAACAAACAGGTTACTGAGAGGAACTGTGACAGGACTCTGATGCGAACTCTGAAGAGTCAACCACTGGCATGTAGCATGATGAATTTAATCAGACAAAATTAATTTATAAATAATGAACCTAATGTAACAACTAATGTCTTATGTGTGATTTTGGATCCTCTAAAGCAGTCTTGTCTGTGAAGTCTGAGCTGTATGAAAGTATGTGTCCTTAAATACCTTTCAGAACTGAAAATAAGAACTTACACTTTAATCAGAACAACATGGACCTTGCTGGTACTGAGCTCCTCTTGACGGAGACCCTAGTACCTGCAGTATTATAACCGTGCTGTGAATCTGTTAAATTCTCTAAAATTGTCTAAATTGTCTAAAATGGCCTTATGTTGAGTTCAGAGATTTTGCTGTTATTCAGTTTTCAATGATAAATGCTTGGGACTGAAATTGCCATTAACTGAAATACAAATCAATTGCAATTTGCTTCATTGTAATGAAATAAAAATAATAATTTGCACATATTTCAAATTCAACCTTTGAAATGAAGATTCAGTTTACTCAAAAACACTGCTTCTGGCAACCCACATTAAATAATTTCAAATTTATCCCATAATGTTAATATCTGCATCATCTCCACTCAGGCTGCTGGAGTATTGCTCCGGTCCCGAGGTGAGGACGATGATGAAGAGTTTGTAGAAGCTGCAGTGTTTCAAATCAAATCTCTCCTGTCAATGTCATTATCAACACTGTGGTTCTCTCATCAAATTATTTATTAATGGTTTTTGTTGTACTCTGCAGGGACTATAGGGTAATCTGTATGTAGTGAGTCATTTCAAAATAGTTTTCAATCATGACTTTATACCACAGGATTTTAATGAAGACACTCCATTGCTGTTCCCTTCATCAAGTTTGGTTAACCTTGCTTGTGTAATGTAATCTTAAATATTACCATGTAGATAAAGGTGAGTCCGTATCCAGCCTCACTATCTGAAAGGTTTATGTTCTCAGATTTACTCAAGAAATGCTCTCTCCTTTCTTAAAAAAATTATTAGTTCTAGTAAATTAATAATTATTTATCCCATTACCAGATACACAAGTAGATATTTTGCCTCAGTGTAAAACTTCTGTTAAAAACAGTAAACAAATACCAAACCAACATGTACACACACAAACACTGATATTCTGGAATTTGACATTTTGAGTGAATAAAACTCCGATTTGTTAGTCAGGCCTACACTTCCTACACCTCTGTGAGCACCAACATTTCCCCTTTTGCTTTTGTCACTGAGATACAACATACATTGTATAATTTCACATACTGTATTATTTCATGAACTGTATAATTTCACATACTGTATTATTTCATGAATTGTATAATTTCACATGCTGTATAATTTCATGAACTGCTTGGAACAGCTTTAGTTATGGCAGATTTTTTAAACAGTTTATCTGAAGTCTGTTTTAAACATCAGTCATTTTCAGTTAAATTGTGTGGAATTTGGGTTGAGTCATAATTTTTTAGGTCTTATTAGCTATTCTTATAAGTTTATAACCGGTTAAAAGCAACTTTATTCATTATGTGTTATTAGTTTGTCATCAGCTGTTAACCAGACGAGGAAGAGGTCTGGATTCCATGTAGTTTCTTTCTTCTCTTCCTCTTCCTCTGGAACAGCACATTCAGATATAATGTGCAGAAGATGGACTGAAAGCCAGAATGCACAAGACAGAGCTACATTGAGCTAGACCAGTGTAATACACAGTGCTAAACTTTCCTAGACTAGACTACATGCTGCTAGACTAAACTAGGCAGTGCTAGACTAAACTTGGCAGTGCTAGACTAAACTCTGCTAGATATCATATCTATTATCTTTCTTTTAGAATATGCTTTACATGTTTCAGTGGAGACTACAGGCAAAGTAGCAGGAAATGCTTTTGACAATGAAATATTGTAAAAAAAAAAAAAAAACAATGATGGGATGAAATTTCTAGTTTGGAAATAACCTTACATTTTTGGTTTTATGCATCAGTTTGTAGTGTTTGACTTCTGAACTTGTTTGCTGGGTTTCAGCTTTTACTATCAGAATAAATGGTCTATACCTTGTTGTTCTGGATTAAAACTTAGTGGACTAAATTCAGGCAAAAAAACAGATTATTTGTTTAGCCAAGACAGGAAAGACAACATGGCTAAAGGTTTCAGTGAACATGTTTGGAATAATGGCTCATATTTCTTTACCAAGGCACTGTGCTGACCTTCAGTTAGGTTCTTAAGACAAAGGTCTCTGTCTCCAGTAGCAACAGAAGCCCGTATCAAGCAGGTGGACCCAGCGACCAAACACATGATGAAATAACACAAGATTAAATTACATCAAGCATCCGTCTTCTCTCATCTATAAAAATACTACAGAACGTGACTTGTGTTTACTAAACCCCACACTTTAAAGGGTGGTAGTGTTTACTAAACCCCACACTATAAAGGGTGGTAGTGTTTACTAAACCCCACACTATATAGGTTGGTAGTGTTTACTAAACCCCACACTATAAAGGGTGGAAGCGTTGTGTTTACTAAAGCCCACACTATGAAGGGTGGTAGTGTTTACTAAACCCATCATTATGAAGGATTTGTGTTTACTGAAGTGCACAGTCACTGTCAAAAGTATAACTGATCAACTACAGTAATTATTCTTTTATCCAGTTAACATTTCATATCTTACAGCACTAAAACTGTAACCAGAACTAAACTTGCAGACCATCAGCACAATCTGTGAAGATTGAGTCTTAGAGATGCGACAGTAGTACCTGATTACAGATTATCCTATATATTAAAAGATTATCCTATATATTACAGATTATCGTATAGATTAAAGATTACCGTATAGATTAAAGATAATTTCATAGATTGAAGATGATCTGCATAACCTGATGTAGAAGGATGTGATGTTGAAGTATGACTCACTCATGAAGTGGCAAGTGTGAACATATTTTAATGGATACAGTTACTAACTGTGCCGTTTGGCAGTTTTTTTATACCGTGTGTGTGTGTATATATATGTATGACAGCACCAACACCCACCCTGTCCCACCCCGACCCTGCAATACCTCCAATACGCGTTTCTGTGCTAAGCAGTCCATTAAGATAGCATAATTATAGACAGTACATGTATAAAACATACAGAAGTGATGCACACACACATTCTTTTAAAAAATGACACTAACTGATAAAATACGCTGGAAAAGACTTGGCACATTTGGGCTGTTCCTTGGCACGTGTGGGCTGTTCCCTGGTGCGTGCGGGCTGTTCCCCGGTCAAGCCGAACGTTTCTCCACTCCTTGCTTAATCCCGAGCACCAAATGCAGGAACCAGTTGAACTGGACCGTCCAGCCTTTGTCCCGGCAGATCTCGATCTGGTCCAGGAAGTGCGTCTGAGCCTCGTCCTCGGTGCAGCCCACGGTCAGGGCTTCACGGATGTACTCGATGTCCTCCGTGCTGGTCAGCTGTGGCATGCCAGTCATCAGCATCATGGAGAACAAGATGATGAGCAGGTTGGTGTGGTGCCGGAGAGACAGGTATGCCTTCACACAAACATCCTGCATCAGGAACAAAAGAGAACATGTTTAACACACACGCACCACTACCACCCCCTGCAGGATGCATTGGGTAATGCAGGCTTCCTCACCTGAAACTGCAGGAAGTTGTGGCTGCTCCTCTTGCCTGTGGTGCCCATCACATACAGGAAGTCGGGGGTGAGGACAAAGGGGACGCGCTCCTTGCTTATTCCCAGGAAACTCTTGTAGTTTCCAAGAATGTGACCAAAGTCAATGTGGAAAAGGTTCCCTGGGTACAAAATTATTTCATAGGCTCAGAGGTTGGAGAACGATCTACGTTTGCTAGATAACAGAGCAGAGCAGGAAGGAAAGATGGAAAAATGTATTAACTTGTTCATTATATGGGTTTGAAAAAGGTTTCTGTCACTTCAGTCATTGATGTACATCCAACTCAACTATCAGTCATTATGATCAGAGTTCAATGATAATGATCTGTTTATCTTGGATTCATAACCAAACACAAGTTCTTTATGTTACTACTATTGTACAGTGTAACTAGGGAGGTAGTATCATTGTTTAGTATCAGTGGTTAGTATCAGTGTTTCCAAATAATGCAAAATGATCAGACCATTTTGTCTTAGTTGACAAATACATGCCAGTGTCTTGAATCTGTTGTAATGCTCGAAATAGCATACTGTAGGCTGAATTACCAGATTCTGTGATCATGATGTTGTCGTTATGGCGATCACCAATGCCCAGGACGTACGTTGCCACGCAGTAACCCCCACAAGAATAAACAAAGCGCTCGACTGCCTGCTGATACTGCGGGGGGGGGGGGGGAACAAACCTCTATGTCTTCCTTCCCATTATAAACATTTGCATCATGCAAACACATCCATGCAAACACATAAAGCAAACACCTCCGTGCACACATGCAAAGCAGACGTTACACGTATGACGTGCAGTCGCTGAAGTGGGGCAGATACCTTCACCGGCCACAAGGATACACTCAGACTTAAACAAAGCCCCAGCAGAACCAGGAAGTGCACCCAGGGCCACTTCCTTTCCAGCTGACGCACAGAGCAGTGTGTGCTTCAGCAGAAGACACTCACCCTGTCCTCATTCACACACTTGTCTCGAAGCCACTGGTTCAGGATTTCGTCTTTAAAAGCGCCAGTGTTACCCACAGTGCTCTGCTGGATGTTAGCGATGGTGGTGGCATCCTTCACAATCTCGATCATTCCTAAACTCAATCATTTGTTTGGCTCATTAAACAAACCTGTTGTAAACATCCTTAGGAGTATTGTACAAAACACACAAAAATACACCAACTTACCAATTTTATTTCCAGTGGAGATGCAGCCGTAGGGTAACAGAGACAAGTCTAGTGATTCAGCATCCCATATAGACTCCATAATCAACAGAATCTGAGTTAAGAAATTAGGCTTATTCATTCAGTTGTACCTTGAATATACAATTTGAATATATAGCTATTTTTTATCTTTAAAAACATGGTTTGTTATCTGAAGATTGTTTTACACTTAGGAATAATGTGTAATCAAGTAAGACTAAAAGTCAGTTTGCACCTGCAGAATCAACATGTCCTGGCGGAGGTCATCTCCGTCCTTGAAGATGATCCCGATGGAGTCGTCTGACAGCGTGGTGGGGTCAGCTCTCTTGAACTGCAGCCACAGGGGTTTCTTCTTGGATGCCATCACCTTGCACTGTTCAATCTGAAGGAAACAGCATGACAGACCACAACATGAGTCTCTGACTACTCTTCTGCCAACAGAGTAGTACTGTGAGAACACAAGTCTCAAGCTATTGTATATTAATGGATATTATAGTTTTAGATCAAACCTTCCATCATAAATTATGTTATTATAAATGTAGATTTGCATACTTCTCACTGAAACATCCAGAACAGTGTGCAGTGTACAGTACAGTAAATGTACAGTGTCATAAATACAAGAGTGTTCCATGCTCATTTTATAAGCAGAAGAACAAAATCAAAGCAAAAACAAAGGTTGTAATTCACCTACCACCAGGGCTCCGGCCCGAAGGCTTGGGTCATATGGTACTTTAAAGCTCTCGGGCAAACCAGACATCTGCAAACCCTCCAGCTTCTGACGCAGCTGAAAAACAACTGTAGTGTTCCCTATGGGTTAGACAGGCAGGCCTGCAGGAACCTGACATGGCAAAAGTGATTTAGGCTCAACCTCCGGAAGCTCCAGTCACCTTGAGGTGACACGTCGTATTTCTCGGCAGACATGGTCTTGATGTCCCGGGTGACCTTCTGCAGCGCCTCAGTGATCTCCACCTGCTTCTTGAAGTCCTGGAGCATCACCTCCCCACAGCCACGCAGGTAGGCCTCTAATATCACCGCGTACCTCTGCTGGTAATGCATGGACTGAGCGATCTCACTCCGTAGAAACCAGAACAAGAAATGGCCGATCCGCTTACTCTGTGAAGAAGATGGAGAAAAGGGGGTTTTAGATGATGGGGGATTAGCAGGTTGAGCAACACAGACGAACAGATGGATGTGGCTGCATGGTGTCACCGTGCTGTGGACAGGCTACAGCGCACGACTGACCCGTAGTGCTCTCTTCAGCAGGAGCCTGGCCAGCGCACTATCATGATAGGGTTCAAACTTCACAGCCTGAAGAACAACAACAACAAGGCTGAACAAACTTCAAACTTCAAAATATTTTACACTTGCCCTTTTGAGATGACCCGACCAAGGATCTCTCAACCAAACACAGACAAACAACAACAAATAACCTTGCCACCCAGTATTTGAATAGCTAAATAAGGCACATTTGTTTAGGTCAAAGTGACAGTTTGTTCAGCATTAAATATGTAAATCCAACCCTGAAATATTCCGCTAAGCCACCATGAGACGTACCTGCACCAGCTGCAGAAGGTAGCGCAGGATGTCGTCGTCTCCCAGCGTCTCCAGCTTCCTGACTGCCACCGTGCGCACGTTTGCGTCGGAGAAGTGGCAGTCTAACAGCTGCATGGCGAGGCCAACATCCAGGGGACTGCGGTCCCATGCGGTGCTCCTCTCCAGCAAACGGTGGGTGGTCATCACGTCTTCCTGTTTTCCCCACTTCACAGAGCCGAGAAACTTTGGGTAGGCCGTGGGGAGCCGCATGCACTCCTGCCTGAAGTGCCAGAGAAGTTCTTTGTCCTCATTACTTAGTGGATGCAGAGGGTCTGTGGCCACTATTTGCTCAAATTGCTTGCGTAAGTGGTTAGGCATCTCTCTTTTACCCCTCTCGTCATCTGTGTCTGAATAATCTCGAGCATCCCTGCTCTTGGGGAGAGCCACGGGGTAGCAGTACTTGTCCAGGAGCACTGTGATCGCCATCGATGCGGTCTTGTCTGGGTTTGTGGCGGAAGTGAGCTTGTCTGCGTTCACACTACTGTGGTCTTCGGTCTTCTCTGGCATCTTCCACATGTGCAGGATGAACTCTCCCTGTCTGAGCAGGGACCGGTGGTCCACCACCAGTAGGTTCACATAGTACAGCAGGCGACTCCTGCTTTTGGAGTCGTAGGCAGCACTGTCCCTCGAGGTCAGACCTTGCCCTTTACTGCACGACACTTGCAGGTTGAGGCGGGCTCCTTTGGGAAGGTCTTTAATCTTGATGTTGAACTCAAGCCACGTGTTCCACAGCACCTCCTCGGTGAAGGGCTTTGCACACGTTTTCTCTTCAGCTAACAACTGCTGTCCGTGATAGATGCTAGCATCCACAAACACCATCAGCTCTGAATTACGAGGCAGGACTGGTATATCAATCCCCAAGATTTTGACTCTGAATCTGCGATTGCAGTCCCACATGGAGACCGTGAACACCTTCTCATGGTCTTTTTCATCAATAGTCAGCTGCTCATGAGTACCAGCGACCCCAGTACAGTCATCCACCTGCGACCAGTCCTCCTTTGGAACAACGTCCTGTTCAGGGTTCGGAGGGGTTTCAAGCACCAAATGAATTTCTTCTCCACTTTTGAGACACTGTCTGATCCAATGGAAGTCTTTGATAGCATAGTTTCCAAAAATATATTCTTCCCTTCCACAAACCCTCAGGATAAAATCTGATTCTCTCACATCCTCTGGCAGGCCAAGCAGGGCCCTTTTTTTGGCTGTCTTTGTGAAAAAATTCTGCAGAACCTGAACAGGTGTGTCATCTATAGACACCTTTATTGTCTGACTTGAGGTGCCTTTATGTATCACAACTAGGATGTGATTGTTTGTAATTTTGCTTAGCAGATAATCAGGTAAAGGTTTCGTGGTTACCCATGGATCCACTGAGTAAAGTTTAGGGTCTCTGTCAGCCAGTTCAATTTTACGAGGTGTAAGTAACTTCCTCCGTGTGAACTCCAGCTCATCATCGTGGACATTACTGACATCAGTGACATCATACCCTATAAGATAATTCAGAAATTTCTGGTACTGAATAGATTCTTCAGATGGTTGTGGCCTCAGCACCAGATGAATTTTTCCAACATCTTTTTTAAGAGCTTTCCAGTAGCGAATGCAGTCAAGGGTCTGGAACACCTGATGCTTATCGTAGATCTCACACCAGTTGCCTTTCTTCTGGTAGAGTAGGATGCAGTACTCAGGGGAGTGTTTCTGGTAGAATTCAGGGCACAGGTTGGTTGTAACGGCCTTCAGCCACACATGCGTTTTCACCTGCTCCACTGTCCAGTTCCCAGTCACGGCTATCTGCAGTGTGTCAGGGTTCTTGGTTGTCTTGTTAGTGGTGGGAAGCACAAACTCCATTGCTAAATGATCCATTTCCATGCAGGAGTTTGACGTGAACGCTTTCATTTTTCTCCTCCTCCTCTTGTTGTCTTCTCGACGGACTACTGGAGGTTCATCATCACTACCCGGCTCCATAACCAACACTGAAATGTTTAAAGGGTCACATAATGCACTCATGACAAAAACATTCACGAGGGACCAGACTCACAGAACAGCTTAGAGTCCAGGACCCTGTTCAAACCTACCCTTCAACCCCCCCCCCCCCCCCCCCCCCCCCCTAAACTAGGGTGACTGCAGTGACTAAACGTGAAACTGCATAAATGCAGGACATTTCAGCTGGGCTGAAGGTCTCTTTGAGAGCAGGCTTGAGAAGGTTTTTACATAGAAATGTACACGAACACATCCCGAAGCAAACATCTGGAATGAAAATAAATCCTATTTTAAATACATTTAGTTTTAGAACATCCATACAAATCTTTTGGAACATTATGTGGTTTGTTGAATTTTCATGAAGCAGCCTCATTTGAAATGGTTGCAGTACATTTACATCACCTTTATGTTAAGCATAGGAAGTCGCAAAACAGGAAGCAATACTAATGCTAGTCCACAAAGTTTGTCAAAACAAGAACAAGTCGTCAAATTTGAAACTTTGAGGTAATAAAAAAACAGCGTAGTTATCAATTTCTTAAATAAAATGTTTATACATTATATATTCTGCGTTACTTCATACAAATCCACCCGAGAAAAAACCATAAACACGGAAGTTTTCATTTTATTTTAAAGAAATCATAATTTTAACCAAACTCCCGTGGTGTAATGTCGCGTGAACTACGTTAACTCGAGTGAAGGTGTATAACCTCATTTACAGCCGCACGATCAGCTTTATGATACAAGTAACGGTCTCGTCTTTCAGGATGTGGACGGTGCCTGGAGAAATTGTAGCAAACTCACCCTTCAGCAAACCCCGAGCCCGCTACGCCCCCTGCGCTGGGCAAACAGACCTTTGGACATCGATGCAGAGAATCCCGTTTAAACAACGCTAGAAACGACTGACTGAGTCGCTCATTAGAGAAGTGAAGTGAAGGCTGAGCTGTCAGACACTGTGTTTGTACCCGTGCCCATCCCAACGCAACGGGGCTTGAGGCCGCGTGGAATGCGCGAGCTCTGATTGGCTACATAAGCATCTAAATCGTCCATATTTGTAGTTTTTTGCCGAGGTGGAGCCAGGCGCTTGAGCGCGTGGTGATGTGGTGTCAAGTTAAACTAATGTAGTCGTGATCTCAGTTTACACCACGCATGGCGTCTTCATGCATGTGTTTTCATATAGGCAATTTATACATGTATATCGTCACAATTAAAAAGCAATATTGGTACATTTTCTCAGTACATATAACGTGTAGTTTACTTGCTGAAAAACGAATGAACCCCAATCATGGCGTAGAGAGAGAGGACATTTTTATTTTGTTATTTTTGTGATTTTATGTTTTCTTGACCGGTCATCTCTCGACTCGACAGCTGCTCGAGGTGACGCGAATTTTTTTGCCGTTCTCCGTCGCCCCCTAGTGTCCTGTTTTGTTGAGGCGCATTTGCCACTAAACAAGCACAAACTTAAATCGGGTAGATTTTTTTAAAGGCTTAATGCACTAGATAATAGTAATACTTGCTGATATTTAATAGATACTGCGAGAAGAAATAGGTTGTCCCAGTGGCGGCAGGGACACTTGGGTGCGGACTTTAACAGGAGACGTGGTCCAACAGATCCCAGGAATAACAACATTAACGTCATTAATCTCAGTCCTAGGAATGAGGAAAACACGGTGGCCCTTCAGAGCTACATGCTCCCAGCAGACAGCCTGAGTGAGTGGAACACACTCAGAGCAAAACCAGACAGGAACAACGTGCAGGAACATCTTTGTACTTCTAGATACATCTGTACAATTACCTTCCACTCTTTACTGACTCCCTTACTGACTCCTTACTTGTGCTTTCCAACCACTGTTGGTAGGTGTAGACGACAGCAACACCACCAACCTTCACACACCAGTGACTCTGCGACGGTGCTGTTCATGGGGTCTCATAACTCCCACAGGTGTTGTAAGTGCAAACCAAAAATATGTTTGGTTTAAAATGTTAATGGAAAGGTTCCCAATATTTTCTTTTACATCTTGCAAACATGAACATTTCTGTGTTCAGCAATTGCCCATACACTGTCAATATTAAAATATATGACATACGAGAAGTAGTAAAAGTAATGTGATTGCTGAAAAGATTATTCATCTTCACAGCATTTATTTTCAGAAAATAAATACCAATTCTTGTTTTCAGATTTTGTTCATTTTTTTTCTAATTTTGTTAATGCTGTTTTTATGTGATAAATAGTATACTAAATATTCATGATCACATTATTATCATGTTATGATCAGACCTTATGTTATTTGTTGTTGAATAAACAACAGCTCTCCAGCTCTGTGGAAAAAGAGCTTTTCTCTGATGTCTCTAGCTCTCCATCTACTTTGGGTCAATGTCATCCACGTCTGATAAGCCAAATACTGTAAACAATGATACTTTTTGGTCACATTAAAATTTTTCCTGAAAGGTCAAATTACTGCATGGCAACAGTTTGTCTTTGGATGGGGAAATAAGTCAATCTTTGTCTGAATACCATTTTTCTTGACTGAGTCACAGTCTGCTTCTCAATACAATCAAATTTACTCATAAAACACAGTCCCAGAGCACCGATATAACAACAGCCACTACACATACTGGGATTCACTACACATACTGCTCACTAAGAATCAGGAATCACTATAAGCAAGAAGATGAAAATAGGTTTCTTAAAAATGTGTCCAGAGTCTGACAGTCTTATCACCAGGGGAGAAGCTGCACACACTGTCTCCCGTTCACTTTAGCCTTGTTCCTGAGACAGTAAGCTAATCGAAGAATCATCATATTCTTATTTGCAGACAGTAGGTCTGGGATATACTCCAGAACCTTCTCATGGGGCTTTACAATCACCAACATCTCCGCATGCTGGAGTCCAGCCCTCCTCACAACCTCGTCACCTCTAGAGTTCAGCCGTGTGAGGACTGTTAGGTGGACCTGTGTTCTGCTGGATAACGGCAGTGCATACACACCCCACAAACAGAGGCCCACACTACGATTACAGACACACACCACACAAACAGAGGCCCACACTACGATTACAGACACACACCCCACAAACAGAGGCCCACACTACAATTACAGACACACACTCCACAGAGGCCCACACTACGATTACAGACACATACCCCACAAACAGAGGCCCACACTACAATTACAGACACACACTCCACAGAGGCCCCCACTACGATTACAGACACATACCCCACAAACAGAGGCCCACACTACGATTACAGACACACACCCCAAAAACAGAGGCCCACGCTACGATTACAGACACACACATCACAGAGGCCCAGATTACGATTACAGACACACACCCCACAGAGACCCACACTATGATTAGACACACACCCCACAGAGGCCCACACTACAATTACAGACACACACTCCACAAACAGAGGCCCACACTACGGTTACAGACACACACCCCACAAACAGAGGCCCACACTACAATTACAGACACACACCCCACAAACAGAGCCACACTACGATTACAGATACATCCCAGAGACACAGGCCCCACACTGCGAATTTACAGGCCGAGGACACTGTGGCAGTTTGTCTTTAGCCTGACGTAAGATCCCTTTAAGGATATATGCAAACTATTGGATGAATATGCTGCAGACTCGTTTCCAGTAGCCAATCACAGGCATATGTCTTGGAGTAGGCGGGCATGTCCTTAAGGGTGTAGTGCTGAATTGTCCTTACCAATAATTTTAATAATCTTCAAACTTTGTCTTCAAACTTCAAACTAGAGCCACAGAAGGCTGATCTCTAACTAAAACTCTCTGGAAAAAGGATTAGCAGAGAGAACTGAGTCAGGATATCACAAGTAGTCCTGAAATGTATTGAAATAGAATGAATGTTAATTAAACGGTTGTGACATAATCTAAAGAAAACGTTAACGGTGAAACGTGTTGGCTGCAGGTAGTTCTAACGGCACCTGCTCTCAGTTGTCCTGTGTGATTTTGTTCAGCTGAACTAATCACTCAGTGTATTGCATTAGGGTCAGTGCTCATTAGGTGTTAGTGTTTAATAGGGGTCATTGTTCATTAGGGGTCAGTGCTCATTAGGGTCAGTGTTCATTAGGGTCAGCGATCATTAGGGTCAGTGTTCATTAGGGGTCAGTGTTCATTAGAGTCAGTGTTCATTAGGGGTCAGTGTTCATTAGGCGTCATTGTTCGTGTCTTTAAGCAGCAGCCTGACACATATCTGTAGGCAATTCTGTTGCGTCTGTACTGTGAGATCTGTCCACTTTAGATTCACACATTGTGGTGCGCTGATGTTATGGTGACCATTATTGTCTAATTTCCCACAGGTTTATTTTAAAATACATTCTTGTTATAAATACATTGACTGAAAATATATAGAACTGGATGAAAAAAGAAAAAAGATAGGTATCTAGCTAGCCTACCACCAAACTGGCTGGTCAGTTTTATAGCTTGCTAGTTAACTGTAGCAAATGTTATCTGCCATAGCAGATAAGCAAATACTATCAGTTATTGGAGCAGTAGTAAATTGTTGCAGTGGAGGGGGTTGTATTTTTGGAGTTTTATTTTGGTTTATAAGAAATGTATATTTAAGATCTAAGATGTGTTTAGAATAGTGGTCTGTCTCATCTTGTACTTTTTGCATGTAAGTATTTTCATTTGTACAGTATAGACAGAGTTCCACTGTTATTTTTAACATCAGCATTCGTATGAAAATTAGCCAGTAGCTACAACATCCGATAAGTTTCATGCATTAATTTCTGAAACCCGAGATACAACATTCATCACACACACGGATGTCTGGGCACACTGAGAACAGACCAGCATGTTGCTCGACGGCTCCATGTTTGATCAATTTGGTAATATGGATACAGAATCGATAAGGACAAATACTCTGAATAAAGACAACAAATACTCCGAATAAGGACAAATACTCTGAATTAAGACGAGTGTGAATCCTCTGCATGCTCTGAGTGAATCATTGATGTAGCGCTGCTGTTTCACACGTTTGCCTTTCTGGTCAACGAGACGACATCTTAATTCTTTTAAATTTACTTTCACTTTTACACTGCTAACGTTTCATTCCACAACTCAGGCACATGATCAACTCCAGTGACCCTGTTCTACTAATCCGCTGTAATCGTGTGTTTTGTTTTCATGGTCATTGTTATGTTTTGAGTTTGCAAATCTTACATACGAGTGCGTAAACGTATTTAGTAACGTGTAGCGACAGATGGACACCTGACGCCACCGGAGCGCCGCTCCCGGGCCCTGCCCGTCGCCCCGCCCACATGTGAACGTCAGCGGAAGCTCTCCACTTACTTACCGGGAAGGCCGATATGAGCCCGCCTCCCGCGGCGCCTCTCGGCCCTCTTTAAATACGGGCTGTGAGGTCCCCGTGGAGGGCGGAGAGAACAACAGACCTGACAGCAGCGACTCCACTCACGGGGAAGATGGAGAGCACGGACGCTGACTTCAATATTCTGTTGGCCACCGATTCCTACAAGGTGAGCAGCGGTCGTGCGCGTGCGGCTCGCGGCTGATCCACCGGCGGGTTTCCGCCGCGCGAGCTGCGTGATGAAGGATGAACCGGGCAAGGTGGCTTCATCCTCTAAGGCCGACAGGTTTGTCTCGGTTGCGCTCCGAGTCTGTCATTTGTTAGGCCGTACTGGGCTTATTGGGCTTACTGGGGTTATTATGGTTATTGGGTTTATTATGGTTATTGGGCTTATTGTGGTTATTGGGTAGCGTGCACTTATTCCACAGCGTCTCGCGCATATTTGAGGGTTTGTAAGATTCCCGTTTTGAACGGTTGTGCGCGTGCTTTTAACGGGGCGGTGGGATGATTTTGTGTCACGTGAAATAAGCTGAAGCGGAGACAGAAACGCCGCCGGCGAGGAGCCCGAAACGCGGCGGCGGTGTGAAACGTATCGGGTGAACGGCGACGGTGACCGGGCGGACGGAACCGAGCAGGCGGGCCGCCGCGCTTCCGCGGGGATGACAGCGGACGGGATGTTCCGATCCGCCGGGATGATGTTCGGATTAGAAGCAAAACCGAAAGCTGCAATTATTGGTTTACGGGGAATTGAAAGTTTCGTTATAGGCCGAACGCGTAAAGTTAAAGGCCCGTTAAACTTTGTAATATTATAGCAGCTTCCGTGATGGCGTGTACGGGACCGAATGTACTGTGTGTCGGATGCTCGTGCACCGGCCCCGGGCAGCGCGTGGCGCCCGCCGTTAGCCCGCCAGTCTGCGCCAGTCTGATGTGTGAGTCGGCTACTCTATTTAGAATGGAGTGAGTATTGCGCGATGGGTTCATTTCTCTGCGCTTCCACATGTTACCCCATATCTCTCCCCCCCCACCACCCGCGCACGCGCACCCCCCCCCCCCCCCCCCCGCACGCGCACTCTCCCCCCGCGCGCGGACGTGAAGTTTCAGGTTCTATTCACCGTGAACCGAACGATCATCCTGTGGATTGCGCACCTGGAGAAATCGAAAGTGAAAAACGAATACGTACGGAGACAAAGTGACTTGCAAAATTTCTGTTCCGAGTACTGCAGTTTAACGTAATTATTAACATATTATTATTTTTATAAAGGTTATGCCAAGTATAAAAACTTCACTGAGGATGTTTCATTTCTCGATTCACGCATGGGTTCACTTAAACAACATTATCCAGTAATCTAACTGCCAATATTAAGCGCGATCTGAACTGGCAGGACGGATTGCTTTACAAAAGGCGTAATGAGTTTATTAGCAAGATGTGTTACTGAACAAGAGGAACCAGCGATGTTCTTGTGGGTTTAGAAATTTCTTTGTCTATTTTGCAATCTGGGGTTTTTCTAGCGACCCCAAATGGACGTCATAGGTCATGTTCCGTGACTTTATTCCAAACGCACATTTGACCTATTAGAACTTTACATTGGCTTTACAATCGGTCTGTAGGCTTTGTAAACCTTTGTGGCTTCATGGTAACTTCATATTTAGGAATTGTTTGGTGTATTTGTCCCACTGAATCAGGGTCATTTGAAGAACCTGCAGAGGTAGATGGATGGAGAAATTAGTACATTTTTATTCCCAAAATGCTATGACAGGTCAAAGGTGGAGTACCAAAGGTGGAGTACAGATGATGGATGATGCACTCTTGTTTAACTGTAACTCGGCAATGTTTCAGAATAGCAGTTCACAAAACCCTCCCACAATATAAGCGATATCACGATATCCGTAACGTTCTTTTGGAGGGAGAAGAGACCTCATCTGTGGATGACTTCAGGTGGAGCTTCATCAGGACACACCCACACTGCGCATGTTGAGTTCGTCCTGTGTGTAGTTTCTGAGTGTCATCACCACATCTGTCACCCTCATGTCCTGCTGTGTTCTGTGATGGCCCAGTGACTTGTGTGCGCTGTGTGGCCATCATCTCCTGACCCAAACAGAGCCAGTTTGTTTATGGAATGACTGGAATGAACCATACGCACGAGCTTTCATTCGCTCTCTTAACCCTGTAACTACAGAATCTGCTTCCTGCAGTGCAGTGTATTCACACCCATGGTTGTTTTAAATAATAAATCATTACAATGTGTACCATTGTAATTAGGTTCAATGTGTTCAGATTACAAAGTCTAAAATTGAATTGTAATACATCTGCAAAGTATTAATGCTGCCGTTTAAAAGCTCAGAAATGTTCAGTGATTGTTTTAATATAACGACAATTTAATAAGGAACAGCAATAAAATCAAACGGTTTAAACAAAGTGAGAGAGTGATCTGGTGTGTCTGAATGTTTTAATCTGGCAGCAGGATGTGCCAGTCTGCCGTTCTACGATTAGTTCAGTGGTTTTGGATTTGTGTGGAACGGGCGGTGGGTGTTCGAGAACTACTGCTAATCCCAGCAGCGGGCCGGTGTCTGTGCAGCATGGCGTGCGGTACTAGCATGTGGTATCTCCCTGCCCAGCACACACACTCCAGCCCCGCAGCTCCGTGCTGATTGTGCTGGTAGGGCGTTTTGTTGTGGGGGCTGTGCAGCCTGGATGTGTGATGTCCTTGTATCTTGTACTTCCAGTTCTTTTAATGATTTGGTGACACAGCTCATCATGGGCAGTTGTCATTAGATACGGTTGTTTTATTTATTTATTTGCTTGTTTGTTTACAGGTCATAGCAGTCAAAGGTCGGTATGCTTGAAGCAATTTTACTTTGGAACTGCTGCAGCAAAGAAACTGTACATGGTTTATGTCCTTGTGCTGTGTGTCCCAGCATTTGATTGGACCTTAGTGGGGCCTTGGCCTAGCAATGGACCAATCGGGCGTCTCTGCTGTGATTATTGGGGCTATGACATGGCGACGCCCACCCCCCCCCCCCCCCCCCCCCCCCCCCCCCCCCCCCCCGGGGATGGTAGGAGCTCAAGTGAAACAGGAGACGCAAGTGACATTTAGATAGAGAGCAAGGGGCAGTACCTACACACACGCATGCACACACACTCACACTCTCACTCTCACACACTCACACACACGAACTCTCATACATGCACACACACTCACACTCTCACACATGCAAACACTCTCTAACACAACACACATGAACATGCACAAGGTGTTCTCTACATCAAACGTTTCATATATATATATATATATATATATATATATATATATATATATATATATATATATATTTAATATATATTTAATTGATCTTGACTTTTTGTCTGGTAATAAACAACACCATGTGGGTGGGGTCAGGAGGATGTGGGCGGGGTCGGGGAGAGGCCAGGTGTTCGATGCAGTAACTCACCTGGTATGATTCTTCAAATATTGCAACATTATGATCTAGCGGTAGGAAAATTTTCAAGGTTACATTTAATCACCTAGTTACAACACTAGTACATTTATATAATGTTAGATTTGCTGATGATGATTAAAGTGCTGTGTTGTTATGGTGTGTGTGTGTGTGTTCACTGCAGCCTGCACGTGTTTCCTGTACGAGCACCATGTGTGTGTGAACTAAACACATTTGGTGTCATTGCTGTGTCCTCAGAGCAGAGCACACGTGGTGTCCATCACTGCGCATGCCTGTCTCCGTCACAGATGTCCAATCCAGGGAGAGAGAGAGGGAGAGGGAGGGAGGGGGAGAGACAGAGAGAGGGATGGAGCAGAAGCGTGAGGAACAGAGCGACCATGCAGAGGAGAAGAAGAGTGTTAGGGTGATGGAGAGAGTGTTAGGGTGATAGAGGTGATGGAGAGAGTGTTGGGGTGATGGAGAGAGTGCTAGGGTGATGGAGGTGATGGAGAGGGTGTTGGGGTGATGGAGAGAGTGCTAAGGTGATGGAGGTGATGGAGAGGGTGTTGCGGTGATGGAGAGAGTGTTGGGGTGATGGAGAGAGTGCTAGGGTGATGGAGAGGATGATGGAGAGGGTGATGGAGACGATGGAGAGGGTGATGGAGGCGATGGAGAGAGTGTTGGGGTGATGGAGAGAGTGTTAGGGTGATAGAGGTGATGGAGAGAGTGTTGGGGTGATGGAGAGAGTGCTAAGGTGATGGAGGTGATGGAGAGGGTGTTGCGGTGATGGAGAGAGTGTTGGGGTGATGGAGAGAGTGCTAGGGTGATGGAGAGGATGATGGAGAGGGTGATGGAGACGATGGAGAGGGTGATGGAGGCGATGGAGAGAGTGTTGGGGTGATAGAGAGAGTGTTGGAGTGATGAAGGTGATGGAGAGTGTGTTAGGGTAATGAAGGTGATGGAGAGTGTGTTGGGGTGATGGAGAGTGTATTGGGGTGATGAAGGTGATGGAGAGTGTGTTGGGGTGATGAAGGTGATGGAGAGTGTGTTAGGGTAATGAAGGTGATGGAGAGTGTGTTGGGGTGATGGAGAGTGTGTTAGGGTGATGGAGGTGATGGAGAGAGTGTTGGGGTGATGGAGAGAGTGTTGGGGTGATGGAGAGAGTGTTGGGGTGATGGAGAGAGTGTTGGGGTGATGAAGGTGATGGAGAGTGTGAGGGTGATGAAGGTGATGGAGAGTGTCTTGGGGTGATGAAGGTGATGGAGAGTGTGTTGGGGTGATGGAGGTGATGGAGAGTGTGTTAGGGTAATGAAGGTGATGGAGAGTGTGTTGGGGTGATGGAGAGTGTGTTAGGGTGATGGAGGTGATGGAGAGAGTGTTGGGGTGATGGAGAGAGTGTTGGGGTGATGGAGAGAGTGTTGGGGTGATGGAGAGAGTGTTGGGGTGATGAAGGTGATGGAGAGTGTGAGGGTGATGAAGGTGATGGAGAGTGTCTTGGGGTGATGAAGGTGATGGAGAGTGTGTTGGGGTGATGGAGGTGATGGAGAGAGTGTTGAGGTGTTGGGGTGATGAGAGAGTGTTGAGGTGATGGAGAGTGTGTTGGGGTGATGAAGGTGATGGAGAGTGTGTTGGGGTGATGAAGGTGATGAAGAGTGTGTTGGGGTGATTAAGGTGATGGAGAGTGTGTTGGGGTGATGGAGAGTGTTAGGGTGATGGAGGTGATGGAGAGAGTGTTGGGGTGATGGAGAGAGTGTTAGGATGATGGAGGTGATTGAGAGAGAGTTAGGGTGATTAGGGGTGTGTTTAAAAAATCGATTTTTCAATTCAAATTGATCTTCATTTGAATGATTCGATATCGATTTATTAAACCTGAGATCGATCTTTAGAATTGGCTAGTTTTCTCCACATATGCGTACCGTTTTAACGTCTCGCGTTTTATATCGCGTGACGTGCTTTAATTCCACCTTGTTTAAGTGTATGAACCCTGCAAATGTGACTATGTTACAAAATTCGAAAGGTGCACGAGCTCGCGAAGCGACAGCGCACGGGCGGAGCCACCGCGATTACGTCGTTTTCGGCGCGCGGGCTCTCATGCCGGTCACAACGCATCAAGTATAAAGCTGTGAAGTTTTCTCAACAGCTGGCAATATTGTTACTGCACAAAGGAGCTGTCTCACTCCTCAACATGTTGATCAGCTCCTTTTCTTGCAGAAAAAATTGACAATCTCCAAGATGTCAGAAAGCAGTCATGAATAAATCTTATTTTTTGGACTTTAATGTTTACAATATTCAGAACTATAAATGTTTTTGTTACATGAAAAAAAAAACAAAACTTAATTTGCACTTTAAAAGGCTGTTCAAAACCGCTTTCAATGCCTTTTCTGATAAAGGAGCTATGTGGAAGTGTGTGCATTAACTGATATAAAAAAATAATTTTGTTCACAGTATAAACACTAATATATTAATACATTTTAATAAAGTTTGAGTGTTCCTTGTATCATTAGAACATTTCACATTCAAACTACACTTTTTATTGTAACTGAAATTTCCCTACAAGAATCGATATTGAATCGGATCAAATCGAATCGAAAATCGAATTGAATCGTGACCTTGTGAATCGGAATCGAATCGAACTGGGAAATCAGTGGTGATACCCACCCCTAAGGGTGTTGGAGGTGATGGAGAGAGTGTTGGAGGTGATGGAGAGAGAGTTAGGGTGATGGAGGTGATGGAGAGAGAGTTAGGGCGATGGAGGTGACAGACAGGGGGGGATGTGTGGCGGAATGAAGGGCACATCAACAGTCCAGTGTGCTGCAGTGTCTCAAGTGGTTGTGGGTCAGAGCTTTCAGGTTGTTTGTTAGAGAGTCAGTCCTGCAGTCTCAGTAAAGCCATAAGGACAGTTTACCATCCTGAGACCCTGTAATCTTCCTCTTGGTCTCCAGCCACTGTTGGGGTTGGGGATCTGTGCCAGTAGCCACCCTGCTGGGGAAAGGTCAGAGGTAAACCAGTGTGACTGCACTGTGTAACTAAAACTGTGACTGCTCTGTGTAACTACACTTTGTGACTGCATTGTGCAACTTACTGTTTAGCAATTGAAGAAAATGTTATAACATGCAAATGATTCAGATGTGATCTTCATAATGTCATAACTGTGGGGGTTGGTGTTGTTTAATATGTACGAGAAATGTGCCTATGGGTATGTGATTACTGCAAAATCCAGTTCTGTGTTGCATGTAAACAGTTTCATGTCTATGTTCCTAAAGATTTGACATCTTCAGTGTATGTCAGAAGAACAGTACAGCTCAGCACAGCCACAGTAGGAAACACTACCTCTGATTCAGAATGCCACACTGCCCAGCCCACATTAATAACTTGAACAGCAATTTCACCAATGCAGTAGGTGCATCAGAGATGGTCAGTTGTGACATTTGCGTGTACCTTCGTCCAATGACTGTCATGATAGGGGAGCAGTGTCCTGATGCATTACCCAATCACTGCCGTCTTCCCTCAGAAATGGGGCGGGTCCCGTCCTGAGCGCTCAGACATTGCACTTCATCTCTAATGAACGCTGTAGCAGAGTCCTGTTGTAATTAGAAGGTGGTGCTCGTGAAACACCTGGCCATGTGATGCTGGTGTAGGGGTGGCCGATTTAGACATGCCCACATGGTGTGGGATGTTAGACATGCCCAGTTGGGATAACATGTTGTTCACAGGCTGGTATCAGTCCGGAGAGAGGATTATCTTTCATATCATTATGTTTACGGGTTATTTCAAAGCCTCAGTCTGTCTGGTATTCGGCGGAGAGGCGTATTTTTATGACTGTCTTAATTTATTGTTTTCTTCAGATATTGTTTTTTGTATGAACAGACGGGGACTGTTGATCTGTTTCATAAAGCCATTATCATAAGCTGCACCACTTCCTGTGGTGTGTTCAGTGGCTGAACCCAAAATGTACAGTCCTGTGAGTGCTCTCTCTCTCTTGCAGGTAACCCATTATAAGCAGTACCCTCCCAACACCAGTAAAGTGTACTCCTACTTCGAGTGCCGTGAGAAGAAGACAGACACCAGCAAGACCTGGAAAGTGAAATATGATAAAACCGTTTTCTATGGCTTACAGTACATTCTTCACAAGTACTTAAAAGGTATGTATGATCTGCTCAGGCAGAAGTCTGAAGTCATCTTAGTGCTTGTAGGTGTCTGTAGTGTAACTCTGGCCTTGAAGGCTCTGGGGCATGGGGGACATGAGGAAGACCTTTGTGCAGTGAGTGTGAGACGGTGAAGGTCAGCGATTACTAACGTCTTGAAACGTAATTTTGTTGCACAATGTAAAACATCTGAAGCCTTACTCCTCCGTAAATGTCCTGATGTAGAGGGTGATTTGCTAGGTTGTTATGAGATAGGAAGACCGGAGACTGTCCCCTGTAAAGACCCAGGAGCTGCTAGGTGTAGGGAAGCTTGGACAACCTCAGACTGGAGTCAGCAGATTCTGGTCCTCTAAACAGGCCACCATGTCTGCCTGTACGTACAGTGACTCTAGGCAAAAGCTGCACTGTGAGAGAACAGTTCCTAATGTAATCCCACAAGGCTAGAGGCAGCGTGTGGGATTCCTGCACACACACACACACACACACACACACACTCACTCACTCAGTTGGATTGTGGTCTCTCCTGACTGCCAGGGAAGGTTGTCACACCCAAGAAGATTCAGGAGGCCAGGGAAGTGTACCAGGAGCACTTCCAGGATGACGTGTTCAACGAGAAAGGGTGGACCTACGTTCTTGAGGTAAGGAGACAGCGAGCAGTAGAGCGCCAGTTGCTAGACGTCAGGTCAGGTGGACCTGTCCACCTGCTGGACTACGTCCTGTCCACCCGCTAGACTACATCCTGTCCCTGTACGGGTCCGTGCTCACATCAGCCTGGTCATACTGAGTAAATCACCTGTCCACTAGAAGCCTTGATTCTACCAGCTTTCATTTATGTAGAAGTTTGTTTTTAGTGTTTAGTCTTTCTCACTAGAGCAGAGGTGCCCACAAGTTTTCAGCTTGCGAGCTACTTATAAGATGACCAAGTCAGAAAGATCTACCTCGACCTGAGTGTGGCGAACGTACGTAATTTGTTGACTGGGGGTGGCGAACGTAAACTGTTACCGGGCGGTGTATATATACAACCGTCAGTGCAGATGGACGATAGCCTGTCATTCATCCACTACTTTTTAATGTCATGTGATCTACCCACATTCCTTCGCGATCGACCGACACTTCGACGTAATGGGCACCCCTGCACTAGAGCAAACGAAGTGGTCACATCACCCTCATTCTTAAGCTCTTACACTGGCTACCAGTACAATACAGGATAGACTTCAAGGTATTACTACTGGTCTATAAATCATTTAATGGTGTAGGACCAGTGTATCTATCTGACATGCTGCAGAGCTATGAACCAGGCAGAAATCTTAGGTCACTAGGAACTAATCAGTTAGTCCTGCCAAAGGTAAGAACTAAGCAAGGCAGCATTTAGCTATTTTGTTGTTTCTAAATGGAACCAGCTGTCAGAAGACACTGGAAGAGCTCCAACACTAGGTGTTTAAATCTGAGATATTAACGTTTTTTATATCTCCAGGCCAGGCGTTTGGTTAGATGTTGTTTTGTATGTGCTGTAAATGTAGTCTGTTTTATTGGTCTTTTACTTATTCTTCTTTAATTCTTTTATCTTAAATATTATTTTGATTCCTATTTGATTTCTTTTATATTTGTTAGCAATGACCTTCCCAAGGTGATAGACCTCTGGTCATAAGCTTCTCATTTTCTTGTATAAAGCACTTTGAATTGCCAGTATGTATGAAAGGTGCTAGATAGTTTTATATATAAGTTGCCTTGCCTTTTCTCCTGTGTTATGGCTACATATTTGTTTTGGATACTGAGAGGAACTAAATGGGTTGCTGGTTTTATCTGTGGTATTACTGTTGTTACTTTTCTGTTTCCATGGTGAATGGTTGCTCTTAGTGATTGTTCGTTGTGGTCTGTGTCTGTAGAAGTACAATGGTCACCTTCCCATCGAGATCAAGGCAGTGCCCGAAGGAAGTGTGATTCCCCGTGGTAATGTGCTCTTCACTGTGGAAAGCACTGATCCTGAGTGTTACTGGCTCACCAACTGGGTGGAGGTGAGTAACCCAAATGAACCCCCTCCCTCCAACTCTAAATACCTTGGACAAAAGTCGAGCATCTTGGACACAACGCTGTCATGTGACTGAATGACACGGTCATCTCAAAGCCAAACCTAGGATGGCCTTGGGCTATAAAAGGTGGTCATTATCAGTCTAACTCTAACTATAAAATGGAATAAAAACGAATTAATGATAAATGAATCATTATTATTAATGATAATGATAAATCATACACTGCATGTGGCTGAAGGCTGAAAGTTAGGATGTATGGTGAATGTGCCACTGTTCCTGTTACTATGCGAGTGCCCTTGGCATCCCCAGACCAGACAGCTTATCAGGCTTATTAGACTTTTAAAGAGTCTAAACAAGTAGCCCAACAGTGAGGATGTGCAGTCCGACGTGGGCTTGTGTCTTTATGAAGGCTGCAGGGACAGTGGCAAGATTTAAACACACACACTCCCCTCAGTTGTTCTTACACACACACACACACACACACACACACACACACACTCCTCGGGGTTGTTCTTACACACACACACTTCTCACGTTTGTCCTTACACACATGCACTCTCCTCACCATTGTCCTTAAACACACACACTCTCTCCTTTTGTCTTTCCTGACAGGATGGACACACACACACACACACACACACACACACACACACACTTGTGCAGTACTAGTTGGTGATGCTTTAAAGACATTAAAGAAACCTACGAAAACTATATAAACCCAAAAAGATTAAAAAGGTATGACAAAGAAAGGCCAGAGTTGGATTTGACTGGGCTGGGCTTCCACTTTTCTGCATGAAAGGTTCTAATGTATGAGGTCCAGTCAAGGAATCTGAACAAGTCATCCTGCTGCTGTGAGTCCTGACCGCTTTAGTGAGGCACTGAGAAAGTGCTCTCCTCATCATCATGGCTCACTGGAGGAAGACAACCCTACCTTAGTTTGAGAATATCTACACTTTCTCATACTTGCACTAAGGAAAGATACCAGTCTGAACACAGACCAGTGCTTATGCTCCTTGAATACTGGTCAGTACGTGTGTAACATGCAGAGAACGTGCTGGTGCTTGGAGAGGAAGTGAGGTCACTATGACTGATCAGACGTGGGTTGTCGATGAGGCTCATTGCCAACGATCACGGCAAAGTTAAACATTGTGTAAATATCATGTGATGACTGACACCGTCAGCAGGATTAGACACCGTGTGATTATATCCTCTTGACTGGCTGGTCTGATAGTGATTGATCCCTCCAGGGACAGAGCTGCTACTTCCCAAAGGCATCAGACCTACTGAACTCCTCACGTACTGCTGGATCTCAGCTCCGCTAAGCACAAACCCACATTTAATATGTCTGTCTAACAAGAGTAATCGTACTCTGAGTTCATTTTTGTACACTAACCTCCTCCTCTACAGACTATCCTGGTTCAGATCTGGTACCCCATAACGGTTGCGACCAACTCACGGGAGCAGAAGAAGATTCTGGCGAAGTATCTCATGGAAACTTCTGGAACTTTGGAGAGGCTTGAATACAAGCTACACGACTTTGGCTACAGGGGCGTGTCTTCACAGGAGGTGACCACACCCACCATTCAGCTCACCATAGTAACGCTCACACACGCCGCACCACTGCTGTGAGACAGTGTCTGGTTACTGTCTGCATAAACGTTTTTAATTGCACTTTTGCTTGTAGACTGCTGGCATTGGTGCCTCTGCACACCTGGTGAACTTCAAAGGAACAGACACAGTAGCTGGAATCGGAGTAATCAAGAAATACTACGGCACCAAAGACCCAGTACCCGGGTTTTCTGTTCCCGCTGCAGAACACAGGTGGGGCTGTGATCTGGGCCTAAACACGTTGGAGAGGCCGGAGCTCAGACTTTGGCTGGAGGTGTAGTGTAGGCTGGGTGGAGGTATAATGTGTACACAGAGTAGGTTTGCACTGGATTCCTGTTGATGGAGAATGGGTCTGCTGTGTTCTTGGCTGTTGCTGATGCCTGTTGCTTTTCTTATCCGAGTACACCAATTATATCAACTGTTGAAACTGAAGAAACCTACCATTTCACTACCATTGAGCTGGCTGTATTCTCAAAATGTTTTCATGCACATCAAACAGAACAGTGAATAATGCTGTAGTCTCTGCTGCCCTCTAGTGGCTGCATTTTGACACGTCCCCATCGCAGCATCAAAGGTCAGGCCCATAGCCAGCATTGTGATGGGGGGGATCTTTTCCCCCCAAAAGTGGACTTAATTTGGCTCTCTACTCCAATGCCCCCTAAATACGCGAGCGCACTTCAAACCTTTTAATTTAAACATATTTTATTCATTATAAGCAAGGTTGCCAACTTTTCAAAATCACTAGGACTGAGATTTTATTTGGGGGCGGGGGGGAGGGGGGTGTCAAACGTTGGGGGAGGGAGCATATGTTTCCTCTATGCTGTGCCTAAAGCGAACGATCGCCAGTGGTTGGCGCCAGAGCGAACTAGTAACTCATTGAATCATAGATATGGATCACTATGATGGATAAACTAGATTTTTTTTCAGCGTGAGAAATGTATGGCGTGTGTGCGGTGTGAAGACAGTCAAATTCGTATGTCTCTCGCTCATTGCGTGAGAGTTGGCAACACTGTTATAAGTTTGTTGTGAGTCTGTTGTTGCTGTCCTTATTTGTTCGTCTGTATATTCACCGGAGATTAACATTGAATAGCCTACCTATCTTGAGGGGCATGTGTGGTGTGTACGGAGGGAGGGTGCGGGGGGGGGGATCGAACGAACCCTTCGATCCCCCCTGGCTATGGGCCTGAAGGTCCTGCTTTGTAAGATGTTTGTAGGAGCCCTCTCATTTCATGAATGAAACTTGGATTTATATAGCCCATTTCACAAATGCAAGGGGCATACAGATTTCACGCACACATTCATCACTCAACCCTTACCTGTCTGTGTCCATTGTTTTAACCCCCATAGCACAATCACTGCCTGGGGTAAAGACCATGAGAAAGACGCCTTCGAGCACATCATCAACCAGTTCCCCTCCGTGCCTGTGTCCATCGTCAGCGACAGCTATGACATCTACAACGCCTGTGAGAAGATTTGGGGCGAGGACCTGCGTGCCCTGGTGGAGAAGCGGAGTGCAGATGCCCCTCTGGTGGTGCGACCCGACTCCGGGAACCCACTGGACACCGTCCTGAAGGTCTCGTGGCCTTTTACTTATCTACTTGTTTATGCATTTATTTGTTATCTATTTAGTTATTTTTATTATTAGAAAAGTTATCAGGCTACTTGTAAAAATCTCCAAACTTTTAAGGTGGTCACAAACATTTCTGTAACAATTCATTAAACAGATGTTCAGATTTGTTCTAGAAACAAAAAGGCAAAACGAAAACATTTTTTTAGACTTGTTAAGTTTGCCACACGAAATATGTCACAGAACTAAAGGCCCATATGTGCACATGCTTGCTGCTTGACTCTGTTCTGTGGACTGTCTGGTTTGGCCTCTCATATGAACATCACTGTCTTACTTCACAGGTCTTGGAGATATTGGGGAAGAAGTTTCCTCTTATCGAGAACTCAAGAGGCTACAAGGTGCTTCCCCCCTATATCCGTGTTATTCAGGGTGACGGCGTGGACATCAACACTCTACAGGAGGTGAGTGCTGTGTCTGTCCTGCTGACCTGTGGACCCTCCTGCTCGGTAGTACTTGATCCAGTCCTGTTGTGTGGCTGTCCCGTGAGTTCTGTTGTGTAGCTGTCCTGTGAATCCTGTTGTGTGACTGTCCTGCAGATTGTGGAGGGCATGAAGCAGCACAGATGGAGCATAGAGAGCATTTCCTTTGGTTCGGGTGGAGCACTCCTGCAAAAACTCACCCGCGATCTTCTTAACTGCTCCTTTAAATGCAGCTACGTTGTGACAAACGGGCTCGGGGTGAGAACTTCCTGAACCCTAAACAGCTTTATTGCACCATTACTTGCACCCTAAATACACCCTAAAGCTTTTCATGACTAGTTATTTCATAAATCTATAATGTAGACCCTGCATTATAGATTTAGAAAAAACGCATGACACTATGATTTCAGCATTTGTTTTGTAACTTGCAATGAAATACTAATAATAAAACTCATTATTAAAATTAAGAAATCATTTTTAACATTGTTTACACTTTTTTTTTTTCTTGCAGGTAAATGTGTTCAAAGACCCTGTAGCAGATCCCAACAAAAGGTCAAAGAAGGGTCGCCTGTCTCTCCACAGGAAGCAGAATGGAGACTTTGTGACTCTGGAGGAAGGGAAAGGGGAACTGGAGGAATATGGGGTGGTAGGAAAACTCTGCCCACTGTCTCTCATAGCCTTTCATAGTCTTTCTTACATAAGAAATCTTGAGTTCTTCCATTACTGTGTAGCTTTCAGCTGTGGTTTTCATTAGTCCCAGGAGAATACAGCAGTGATTAGTGTTAATGTGACC
Source organism: Brachyhypopomus gauderio (assembly GCF_052324685.1). Lineage (NCBI taxonomy): Eukaryota > Metazoa > Chordata > Actinopteri > Gymnotiformes > Hypopomidae > Brachyhypopomus > Brachyhypopomus gauderio. Next base: position 10,310,445 of record NC_135215.1, on the reverse strand, counting down.
AGATATGCTTCACATGGTCTTCATCACTTTAACCCTCAACCTGCCCTGTTGCTCTGTGTTTTTCCCAGGACCTGCTTCACACAGTCTTCCTCAACGGGAAGATAGTGAAGACGTACACGTTCGACGAGGTCAGGGACAATGCCAGACTCAAGGAGAGTGAGGTGGAGGAACTGCTTCATTGAGAACTCGGTCCTCCACCAACATCCCATCTCCACCAACACATCATCTCCACCACACGCCTTCTCCACCAACACACATTCTCAAATACATGCCTTCTGCACCACACATTCTCTAACCACGTCCCTTATACACCCACACACACCATCTACACATCTTCTACACCCTGATACACCTTCTACACACAAACACACACACGCACACCTTTTCCACTCATACGCCTTCTCCACCACACACCCCCTCCATCACACACCTTCTCCACCCACACACACCCTCTCCACCGCACACCCCCTCCACCCTAGGGCAGATAGTGTCCTCCCAGCCCTGTCCCTGGGATTGTTGAAGAAGCAAGAACGAATGTGGTATTGTCAGCCAGAGAAAGGGTAAAAGAAGAAGCCCCCTCACTGCCCCCTGCCTTCTGCCTGCAGAGTTGTCCTGTGTTTCAGTTTGCAGACTCTATAAAGCTTTGATGCCTCTTTTTAATGTCAGACACAAAAAAGACTCATGGTATTTAAAAGATTATAAGTACAGTAATGTAAGTGTATTTGACCAAGCGTTGCTGTCTGATGAATTATCTTGGCAGGACAGGAGATCTGTAAATGTTTCTTAAAAGATGCTCTGACTCAACCCTTTCCTCTTTGTTTGACTGTAGGAATGAGAGATAGTTCAGTGTTGTTGAATGTGAATGTTGTGTGTACATACCATTACTCTGGTTTCTGAGAATGATTATATTCCTTTATGCAGTGGACGCTGCTGAAATAGGAGACACTTTGTCCACGGGTGGTGTTGTCCTTTTCTGTTATAGATCAAGCGAATCATTCCCTATTCACAGAGGAAACTGTCCAAATAATGTCGGTTCGTAGATGTTCAGATCATGCAGTAGACACCATCTGTCCCTCTTTAGTATACATGTTAGGATCTACACGTTAGGATCTTTCTCTGTCATCTTTTTTTTTTTTTTTTTTTTACAAGCATAGATGTCACTCAAGTTTTCTATGATTTAGACAAGCTGAAAAATATGTTTTACTGTATAACAGGAATCATTTTAGGAGATCTTGGGTTCAATATTTTATATAATCACTGTTGTCTCGGTCTCCACAATCATTATTTTTTTATGATGGAGGTAAATATTGCCAGAATACTTACAGTCAATATCCACAAACAAAACAATAATGTGGCCAAATGCCTTCTCTCTTGTATATAACATTTGTGTATTTAAAGAGACCCGGAAGGTTAGTGGAAATAGATATTCTATTGTTCTTATTTTGTCTAATCCCCGTTTTATACCAAATAGAAACTCCATTTATCTGTTAAGTTTCATTCTGAGTGTTTTAGTTTGGTGTCCTGGGTGAGCGCGAGCTACACCTGTTCTGATGTTCATATGTTCATATGAACACATGAACATATGTTCACACCATGTTCATATGTGTATATGTTGGATGTCCGATTTTTTTTTCTTTCTTTCAACTTCGGTATTTTAAACTAACATGGCAATGCAGTGTTGTCAGCATATTAAAATCTCACTCTGTCTATACTGAGATTTTTAAATTCTTTTTATGTAAGCATCTAAACTCGAATGCGGTTCCATTCTGGAGTTGATTTCTCAGTGATGTTGCCTTCAGTCCATTAGTAACTCACATTTTTGGAGTTGATTTGCTCTAGTACAGTAGTGGGAGTTTTAAATAAAAGGTAGTGTCACACCGCGTGTAGCTTTCATTCTTATACCTTAAATACTATTTGTAATTGTAAATAGCATAGTTTACATTTTGAAAACTATTTGAATATAGTCTACGTACATTTTTCAGTACTGACGGCTGTATCATGATGAGAACGGAATGTTGAGAATGTCCCTTTAGCTGGTCCTAAATCACGCGGCTAAAACGATTATCTTTACCGCCCTGAGTCCATTTTCTTATGACCAATTCAAATGACCTACATTAAACAGACCAGCAGCAAAGCCGCAGGAAACTTGAAAGACGTCCCTGTTTTGGACCGCCCTCCGCAACACGGAATATTAAGTCTACGAATGCTTGATGTGCTTGGTTGAGATTTGCAGCTGTTTGTGTCGAAGAGAACAACAGCTAAATGGTGGTTGCATTTATTTGGTAAAACATTTGAACATTGTGAAAGCTTTAAAAAAGTGAAGATCAGGTCTGCGAAACACTCCTGCACAGCTGGGTAGGGTTACTGGACGTGGGAGGAGCAGCATCTTTACCCAGAGAGAAAACCACGGCACTGTCCAAACTTGAGAGAAAAGTTTCACGGTCCACTTCTCGCCTCCAGACTGTTGGAAAGATGCAGATGGGATTTCGGTTGAACTTCAGCCCCATCAAAGAGCCCCTGGGCTTTATTAAGGTCGTGGAGTGGGTGAGTATGCTGGCTCTGGTCAGCGGTGTGGGCTCCCAGCTGAAAGAGTGAAACTAGTTCGTGGATAAGGCCTTGGGAACTAAAACCCGAACTGCCTTTTAACTCCGTAATTTCACAGTGTTTACGTTATCCCGTTTTCATCATTCATTTTAAATAACTTTTTGCGATATGGTAATTATACAGTTTAAATGTACCTAACGCCGTCTAACGGTTTTTATGAGTTACATTGGGAACAGATGTGTTATGGTAATTCTGCATATTTAAAGCATTTTCATAAGTTACTACGTAGATGTGTAGTTCTTATTTAGTTAGTCGGTTAGTTTTTTGTCGTTTTGTTTAGCGGGATAAATCGCAAAGACTTTCTCCGTTTTGCTGTTATGCACATTCCATTTACTCAGGCAGCAGGGTTTTCCTCACAGTCCTGATATACGGATCAGTACAGACTGGGTCCGTAGGCCTCATATACGGACCAGTACAGACTGGGTTCGTAGGACTGGATCTACCGACTTCAAAAACGGTCGTCAGTGTGTGCAGACGAAATTAAATTACCCGCGCCACTTTGTTTTTGAACATCTAAACAAAGGTTCTCTGAAAAGTCCCCCATGTATCTTTTTTTGCCACGAAACACTGACCCCCCGAACTAATGAGTCAGCACACCGGATGCACCAAGCGGAGAACCAAGACATCTGCTGCAGTTATGCCTCGCGCTACGGGTCTGGAGTCCGCGCGCCCCGCGCCACGGGTCTGGAGTGCGCGCGCCCCGCGCCTAAAACCTCAGCAGATGCAGAATGCGAAGTCTGATCACGCACTGACTCAGGAAAACCTGAAAGTTAAAGAATGCATTGAAAACAACGCAATCGTAGAAATAAGACTGTGTTTCTTGCGCACAAATTACCAAGAAAAAACTGCCGACATGAACAATAACAGCGGGCTCAATAATATTCAGTATTACTATTATTATTGTAAAGACCCTAACCGAAAATAATACTACGAAGACGGTAACAAAGTGTAATTAACTAAGAGAACATCACGAAGACAGTTAAACGTTCCTATCGCTGTAAAATAACTAAAACAGCACACGATAAAAGTTAATTAAGCACACACACAAATTACCTCAAACAACATTCAATTTGAACTAAACCTGTCTGTGGAGCAGCGCACGGCATTGTGGGAGTACTCTGCTCACCTGACGTCACATTTTTTTTGTATATTGGAACTGTTGCTGCATTCATAACTTTGGTCATGTTAAATGTTTTTAAATCAGCTCACTGCTGTGTTGGCCTTTGCGAGCTGTGGTGGATATGCAGGCAGGAATGTCTTCTCTTTGTCTTGTGACAGCGGCGTCAATCAAACTCTTTCTGCGGCGTTTAGGTACCCATTCAGGTGAGTGTTACTTTTACTTGTACAGAGTTTGTGCACAACCCTTACCTGATTCTGCCGCAGCACCGTGGGCACGGATGACATCGAGCGGATGTTGTTTCTATGTTGCCTGTTCGCAGGTTAAACCAGGTGGTGCTGGTTGAAGGTAACATCAGTCTGTGCAATCACACGGTGTCCACCACGCGCCTGGTGGGTGACTTCTCCTCCTCGGTAGAGTTTTTTGTGGCGGTGGGCGTGCTGGCGTTCCTCTACTGCACAGCTGCGCTGATCGTCTACCTCGGCTACATGCACGTGTACCAGGACTCTGACTTCGGCCCCATGTTTGTGAGTATGACATAATGCAGTGGGAGTTTCTGGTCCCGCATGCCTCCTTGTCATCCATGGTGTCATCACGACGGTGTCTAGATTATTACTGACACTATTAAGAGTCAAGACAAAGATACGTTCTAAAGCAGGTTTATAGAAATCAGGAGTTCAGCACATCAGGAGTTCAGCACATCAGGAATCCAACACAGTGTGCTGATTTCTGTCCTCTGCCTCACTAACCAAACCCGGTGATGTGCTGGATCAGCTGTGTTTGAGTCCACACCGTGCTGGACTCCTGTCCTCCAGGACCAGAGCTGGACACCTCTTGTTAAACCCTTCATCAGCAGTGGGATTCTGACCACAGGACTGCTGTGGCCTGAATATGCTTGGGTGGAGTCCCACACTGAGCCCAGCAGTGGTGCTGACACATGTCAAATCTCCACCCACACTGCTGCACCCACTGCTGTATCAGTGCTCCGAGTGGGACGCCACCCACATCACATCCAGCCAGCAGTGGAGCAGCGGTCAGAAGCTGACAGCCTACTAAACAGGGCTAAGTGCTGACCATGTGCAGACAGTACGTGCCCTCCAGCCGCTAACTGCCCTACAGCCGCTAACTGCCCTACAGCCACTACTGATCATTTAGGAAGCAGGAACAGGATGGGAATGCCAGACATGGGAATGACATGTTTGTAATGAAGTGTATATGAAGTAAATATATCACACACACTGCTTTATGGGATGCCCTGTTCTTCTTCTTTGTGTGTGTGTGTGTGTGTGTGTGTGTGTGTGTGTGTGTTTGCGTGTGGGTGTGTCAAGGATTTTGTAGTGACAGCATCGTTCGCCTTTCTGTGGCTTGTGTGCTCGTCGGCGTGGGCACGGGGTCTGCAAATGATTAAGTTTGCAACGGGCACAGAGGGAATCAGTGCCACCCTGCAGCCATGTAGGAGCAGCAGCGCCACCTGCAGGCTCACAGAGTCCAGCAGCATGCGCACTCTTGATATATCAGTGGTAAGATTTTCTGTTACGTATCCAAAAGGCCATGCTATACTTAAAATATATGCATTACGAAGATATAATGTGTCGTTCTGGACATCAACGGGTGGTGCTTCTCCTGTTGTGCAGGTGTTTGGCTTCCTGAACCTTATTGTGTGGGCCTGCAATGCTTGGTTCGTTTACAAGGAAACACGTTGGCACTCACGGAAGCTCAGCTCTCAGCAAGGGGCGGGACGAGGGCGGGGTCCTGCCCAAAGCCCCACCCACATGTAGATGCATCTCATAGGCAATGATAATACCACACAGATCCACAACTTCCTGGAGGAGTCTGGTGTTCTCTGCATGTCCCGTTCAGTTTCTGTTCATGACCACATGTCTGCTGTCTACCCCTCCAGCTGTCCACCATCCACCCCTCCACCTGTCTGCATCGCTGCATGCATAACCTGGACATTGATTTTAATCAGCTCCTGTTTGCCACAGTTATGCTCATTTGTGAACAATTTGTAAAATGTCTTCCTGCAGTTTTATTGTTTTCCAAAGGTGAAATTATGTGTTTGTGGCTGTTTCTATGTATTGTTTGAGCTGCCTGTATTTGTAGACCTGTGTGGATGTGTAGACCTGTGTATATTTGTAGACCTTTGTGTATTTGTACACCTGTGTGGATGTGTAGACCTGTGTGTATTTGTATACCTGTTTGCATGTTTGTAACCTTTAATGAAGCTTTCGGGCTTCATCTTTATGTACTCTACAGCTTACTTGCACCTTTTAAAATGAGTATTCTCTTGATATTGTTATTTTTCTTTTTTATTAAATGTTTTTTCCTGATTTAATTTGATCTTTTTATGTTGTTAAACCCCAAGCAGAGCGAGGTTCTCTGTTCACTAGGGTTTCACAGTATGGACAGATACATCACATTTACATCACTGCACGCTAAGACTGTAATGTGCCTGTCAACAGATTACCAGCACATCAGTGAACTGAGACATGGTAAAAAAAATGATGTATTACTGAAGTATATAATGTTTAGGCTTTTGTAAACATGAATGCCACGATTCCTAGAAATACATCTGGTGTGTCTGAGACAAATGAATGAACAGCTGAGATTGAACAGCAGCTTATTTAGATAGGTCTGTGGTCTGTGTTCTGTGATATCAGTACTGCAGAGGTCAGTAAATCGATAACAGGCTTTAAGCGAAACACAGTGCAAGACCGGCAAATCAGACATGTTGTTATGGTTACAGTGTGCCATTTTTGGGTCATGTAATATCTTCCTGTGAGTTTCCGGAAGGTTTTTTGTTAGTACCAACTTCAACAATTCTTACTTTTGTCATTTCTGTACACACCATCATCCTATCAAACATTTATTTTTACACTGCAAAATTTTATGTTACAACAAATCTGAATTGAAACACAATTCTGTTTTTTTCTTTGCAGCTGGGGTGGTGTTTATAATTGTTGTTTTGGTGGGACACTGAGATGGTTGGTTATTTCCTGTCCAGATAAACGTGGACCCACGGGGGCTATGAAGGGGCTTCTGTTTGACTGTGAGACCTGTGACTTCACTGACTGGCATTTGTCTGGAGAACAAAAGAAACATTATGTAGAGAAAAAACCCTAACAAGAACAAAAGTGCCCTAAAAACATGTGAGCGTTTGACTCTGGGACAATCCCAGCCCCATTTAAAATATCAACTTCCTCTGATTGATCTTTCAGTTGTTTCTGAGGATTTGATTCATAAATACATTTTAGGTTTCCATTCTAGCACGTTCGGGCAGTATATGTTTGCTAATGTATGTATGTGTTTATTTAAGCTATGCGTAATAAGTGTTGGCAGTAGGCCAGTTAAAGGGCGTACAAACCACAGCCTGTAGAACAAGCGGAGATCAATTGAGCTATACTGCCATATAGCGGTCGTGAAGGTGTTTCCATATTGAATAACAAGAACGCCATAAAGACGGGCAGGGTCTACGGGTCAAAGAGAATAACAATACTAATACTACCACTACTACTACTACTACTACAACAACTACTATTACTACTACTACTACTACTAATAATAATAGTAATATACAAACGGGGGAAAACGCTAACAAGCTTGATTGTATGATCATGTTTTCCTCCTTTAAAATGGAAACTAAATAGAAGGAATCGACTTGGATGTTATGGCATAACCGTATCGTGGCATGACAAACAACTACAGGCCACTATCCGCCAGGCTCATTTCGACATACACCGAGGAGAGCCGACATTTGCCGAACATTACGTCATTTGTTTCGACACTCGTTTTGCTGTCTGAGAAGGCAAAGGAAAAGCAAGCAACAAGAAGGAACAGCAATGGCGACCCTGGATCGCCAACTACTAATCCTGGATACGTTCGTGCATGAATCGTGGTCTGTCTTTACCAACGCAGCGAAATTACAGTCCGTGAACAGTAAGTGTGCGTTGCCACTGTGTTTGTGAGGTTTTATGTACGTTTGCACTTGTTGTCGACAGTGTTTTTTAACTGAGATTGCGCTAACCGAGTGTTCTCCATGCATCTCTGAGCAGAAATAAATAACGTGCCGTCAGCGTGGAGGAATTTCAAAATAAAACGGCCAGTTCTGCAGATCGGGCAGCGTGACGCGTCCCAGTGGCCCTGCGCACTTTCCACGTCGCCGCGCGGTGAGCGGACAAGTTCAGCGCTTCCTCCGCGCGAGGCGGGCGCGCCGCCACTAGTTACAGGCGCGCGTGTTCGCGCCGCCACTAGTTACAGGCGCGCGTGTTCACGCTGTCCTGCTGCCCGCGTGAACACGCCGTTTAGTCACGAAATGTCACGGCACCACTCGGCGAAGCTCTGAAGTTCGCGTCCACGGTGCTTCCGTCCGGCGTGTGGTTGAATATCACGGGAAACAGCGCGGAACTCCGTGGAGAAGGCGAGTCTTCCCCGGAGTGGGCGTTTCTGCTCGTGTCGGTGCGTGTCGTTAGTCATGTACTCGTATAGTCATGTAATCCGTTAGTCTCGTATTCGATTAGTCATGTAAACCGTTAGTCTTGTGCTTAAGTAACGTAAGATTAATGGATTGAATTACTAACCGACTACATGACTAAATAGTCGATTAGTTGTGTAATCCGTTAGTCTTGTGGTCGTTAGTCATGTAGTCGATTAGTCGTGTAATCCGTTAGTCTTGTGGTCATTATTCAAGTAGTCGATTAGTCGTGCACATCTGCGTGCACACGTTCCCAAATCAAACTGTCACCTACTAGTTTTTATTAACTTAAAATAGAGGCCTAAATATTATTCGAGTTAAGTAAAAGCGAAGCCTGTGTGTGCTGTTGGCGCTGGTTTCTGTGACTGAAGTGTTGTAAGAGGTCGTGTGTCAACGCTCTCGCACGACATAAAACTTTAGTAATAAGTGAACTTGACTAAGTTGCCAGTATGTGCTCCTGTCGTGAAATAAGTTGTATCGTGATTCAAAACCTCAGAAGTTGCAGTGAACTTTACCGGAAAACAATAGGCACTGAGATATCGATGCGTGACTAATGTAATTATTTAATGTCTAAAATGTCGATGTGCTGTTGGTGTGCGGCGCCGATATGAACGGGCTGTGTTCGGGGTGTTGGTGAGGACATGTCTATTCACAGCCCCTGTGTGGTGTCGGATGGCAGCCTCGGTTTGTTGTCATTCACTGTCCAGCATCAGATGGGGAGAGACGGGCCGTGTGCGTCCACACGCTCATTCACGTGAGAATAAAGAGTGTTTTAGGAGCTGCGTCCGGGCACCGGGCCACGCGGGAAGCGCCACTCTGCGGTTATGTGCCTTGGCAGCAGCGGAGGAAATTACTGTCGTGCTTTCATAAGTACAGTCCTCTCTGTTTCTACTTAGGCGTAAATCAAGTGAGACAATCGACGACGGATTAGTTTCCCGCAGAGATTTGATTGGTTGATTTGTGTGACGGGGATCTGTGGTGGTTGTAGTCTGGCCGGCAGCATACACGGTGTGTGTGTGTGTGTGTGAGTTAGCTTCTCTTGCTTGTGCGGTTTTGCACGGTTTTGAACATCACCTAAAAACCTTGGCGGCCTGTTGGAGAAGCAGTCAAGTAGACCTGTCATGATTTTACTGTATCATCACACCTAAACCCAGGACAATTTATATTACGTTATTTACATCTGCTGATATACACAGCTGTGCTTATTAAATTGTGGTTATTTTAAGCATGAACACATTTACCTGTTATCTCCTGGTGTGATTGTGGTAGTGATAACAATGTTGACGTCATATAATGAGCTCTGAGCTTGCAGAACCATATCACACAAGCTCCTCGGAGCATGGAGTCCAGCCACTGCTCAGAGAAGTCCTGACTGCTGAAAGCGTGATGGTGTTTCCTAACTTGTGCTTGTCTCTGCTGCAGATGTGCAGGCGTGTGGCCAGGTCCCAGCTCCTCACCGCGTCTTCCTTCAGTCATGTAATGCGTGCAAGCAAGTCATCCAGCCTCAGGGTCACCTGGCGCTTTACGGTAAGGGGGTGGAGCCTAATGCACTATGTTAAAGGGGAGGAGCCTGGGATCGGTAGAGGGTGCTCCATCTGTGCGGAGTCTGTAGAACTGGTAGTGTAAACAGATTTGACCTGTTTTATCCTGATGCGGAACGGCTCGGGCTCTCTGAGGGGGTCACATGTGAACACTAGCAGTTTGTCTGCTCTGGCCAGTGTGCTGTGTGTGCCTAGCAAAGCACGGTCCTTACCCTCAGCTCCTTTACCAGTGCTGCCCAGCAGACGTCTGACTGGCTGTATGCTAACAGCGTCCGTAGCTGTGAAGATCGACACCTGGACCTGAAAGTCCTCCTGCAGCAGGGCTGGGCAGGCCTACCCACCAGCACCTGTAGGCTCTCACATTAGTCAGGTAGTAGCGTACCTGGTTGCACCTGTTTGATCAGGTGATCTCAGCTGATCTGTGGTATTAGGAGAGGCTCCTGAAAACCTGCAGTCATATTGACTCTTTGAGGATAATATTATTAAGGCTTCGGTAAAGGTGGGGTGGGCATGAGTGGTGTGGGGGAGGTGGGGTCTGGAAGGGGCGGGGCAAGGAGGCTGTGGGTTGGGTTAGGGAGTGGAATGGGCGGGGCAAGGAGGGTGTTGGGTTGTGTGGGTGGAGAAAGCAGTTCAGCTCTGCCCACTTTCGTTTCTGTTGCTGCATTCATGTACTGTAACTAGAGCCTGTTTTCTGCAGAGGGGCAGTTCAGGGTGTGTGTGTGTGTGTGTGTGTGTGTGTGTGTGTGTGTGTGTGTGTGTGTGTGTGTGTGTGTGTGTGTGTGTGTGTGTGTGTGTGTGTGTGTGTGTGTGTCTCCATCCCAATCTTGCCATTAAACTGAGTGCCCTGGGTCAGTGCACGGGGCTACCACACTCCTCACGGGGCTCAGACTTTCAGGAATGTCAGCACTACCCTTAACCCCAACCTTACTGCTTTCTGAAGTCACCCTTTGCATGAAATTGGATGAAGGTGAAGTTGAATGTTAATAGCACCCTTATTTTTTGGATCAAAGTGGGGTCACAGTACACACTTTGGGGGCTAAATACAGGGCCAGTGATAAGTGGCTCTCTCGGGTCTGTTTGGAAAACAGCGCCGCCCCGGTGGAGCACGTGGACTTTGCTCCCTGTACTGGCTGCAACTGCTGTTTAAACAACGGCAGAGGAAAGAGTGACTGCAGAATCCCCCCCACGTACTCGCTACAGATCCCCCGGGTGATGGTGCTTTGTATCCTGCTGTTGTGTATTTGGTGGTGATGGTGATTTGTATGTTGGTGATGGGTATGTGGTAGTGATGGTGGTGGTGTTGTGTATTTGGTGGTGATGGTGATTTGTATGTTGGTGATGGGCATGTGGTAGTGATGGTGGTGGTGTTGTGTATTTGGTGGTGATGGTGATTTGTATGTTGGTGATGGGTATGTGGTAGTGATGGTGGTGGTGTTGTGTATTTGGTGGTGATGGTGATTTGTATGTTGGTGATGGGTATGTGGTTGTGATGGTGGTGGTGTTGTGTATTTGGTGGTGATGGTGATTTGTATGTTGGTGATGGGTATGTGGTAGTGTTGGTGGTGGTGTTGTGTATTTGGTGGTGATGGTGGTGTTGTGTACTTGCAGGTCGCAGAACAATAGTGGTGCACAGAGTGTAGAGGACAGTCTCCACATCCCAGCGCCCTCTAAGTCATGCATAACAAAAACCGTAAGTACAACACACACACACACACAGACACACACAGACACACACACTTTAACACATTCTGTGTCTTTCTGAAATTATTTATATTTGCATACTGATTTGATCAGCTGAATGTTCTCTGAGAATTTTGTGTTAACGAATTTGAAAGTTTTATTGTAAATGTATTAACATTGTTTCAAAAATGAAAACTTTTAAGTTCAACTTCCAAAAGAGAAGTGATGGAATTAGTAGAGATTGGTAGAGTTACATTTGAGTGGCCGTATGCGTACAAACACACACAGAGAGGAGACGCAGTCCGCCCAGCTCTGCCCGAGCCCCTCTGAAGTCTAAGATGGCGGTGTGTCGCAGTGAGGCCGACCATGTGGCGTTCCGCGTGCCTCGTGACTACCCACACTCACGCTTCAGCAAAGCGCCTCTTGCTGTGTACCCGCCCAAAGGAGGCCGACCGAGAGCCTGGTGGGTGAACTGGCTGCCCCAAACCCCTACACCTACCCCAACACTACACCTACCCCTATCCCAACACTACACCTACCCCAACACTACACCTACCCCAACACTACACCTACCCCTACCCCAACACTATACCTACACCTACCCCAACACTACACCTACCCCAACACTACACCTACCCCAACACTACACCTACCCCAACACTACACCTACACCTACCCCAACACTACACCTACCCCAACACTACACCTACCCCAACACTACACCTACCCCTACCCCAACACTACACCTACCCCAACACTACACCTACCCCAACACTACACCTACACCTACCCCAACACTACACCTACCCCAACACTACACCTACCCCAACACTACACCTACCCCTACCCCAACACTACACCTACACCTACCCCAACACTACACCTACCCCAACACTACACCTACCCCTACCCCAACACTACACCTACACCTACCCCAACACTACACCTACGCTCAAACCTGGGACTGTGGACGATATACTGTTCCTGCACAGTAACCTAGGATAGATTTGTGAACCTATGCGATTTTATTTAGTTGTTATACTGGGATTTGTTCCCTCTCATTTTGCATTGTGTTATGGCACAGGTTGGCTACATAAATTTTCTTGCGTTTTACCAGTTGCTACTTTTACATAGGAATACTGTTCCTGCACAGCAACCTTAGATTTTATTTTGTGTTGTACTGACGTTTTTTCAGAGGCGCATTGAAAAATAAAGTGCTCTATAGGAATACTTTCGATTTGTGTAATTTGTCACGGGCACGGGTGGGTAACGGGTAGAATATTAACGGGTCCGGGCGGGTACGGATTTAATTTTGAAATAGCCACGGGTTCGCGGGTGGGTGGGTGCTGTACTCTGCGGATATGGATAGGTGCAGGTCTCAAAAAACGGACCCGTGCAGGACTCTGCCCTACATCTACACCTACCCCAACCCTACACCTTCCCCAATGCTACACCTACCCCACCCCAACCCTACACCTACACCTACTCCAACCCTATAAATACCCATAACCCTATACCTACCCCAATCCTACACCTACCTCTACCCTACACCTACACCTACCCCAAACTTAATCCTACCCATAACCCCAACCCTAATCCTACCCCCAATCCTACCCATACTCCTGCCCCTGCCTGGGCTGGGTCATCTGTTCTGTGACCTCCTGCTAAGAGAGTTAAAATAAGGTGGATAATGATGAGCTCAAGGTCATTAATAATTAATTACTAACCTTACTGAGCCTCTTTGAGAGATTTAGTTTGACTGCAGTAGAAATTACTGGCTTTATCCCTGTCTGTCACACTCACCCACTTAATCATTTTTTCTCTCTCTTTCTGTCTATCTGACTGTCTCTCCCTCTCTCTCTCTTCTGCATTTATCTCTACAGTGTGTCCTTACCAGTGGTGAGTCTGGAGAAGATGCCTTGTTTCAGCCAGTCAGAGGGGGCGCATGTCAAAGTCACCTCTTCCTCTTCCACGCTTGGCTCCTCTTCTTCCTCCTTAGTGTCTTCCTCCTCGTCCTCTCTTAAGTCCACCGTTGTGCCACCAGCATCCCACAAGAATCAAGAACAGCTCCTGAACGGCCGTGGTCCCATAACCCCCCACTCGGTCACTCCCCCAGTGTTGAATGATAGACGGCCCAGCCCCTCACGCTCTCCACTGGACAAATGGCCCGCCCCCTCTCCCTCCTCACAGGATAGAAGACTTGCTTCCTCTCCTTCAGCATCTTTATTGGACAGAAGACCCGCAGCCTCTGCTTCTCCATCCTTATTGGACAGAAGACCCGCAGCCTCTGCTTCTCCATCCTTATTGGACAGGAGACCCGCAGCCTCTGCTTCTCCATCCTTATTGGACAGGAGACCTTGTCCTCCTCCCTCCTCTCCAGACAGGAAGCATCCAAATGAAGCTAAAGTCAGCAAGCACAGAAGAGTGTCAGGTGAGGGGGCGGGGTCATACGGGCGGGGTCAGGTGAGTGGGTGGGGTCATACGGGTGGGGTCAAGTGAGGGGGCGGGGTCGTACTGGCGGGGTTGTACTGCATTATTTTCTTGGTATTTTTGGTAACTCTGACCCTGTTATTTTACTGTTAACTCTTCAAACGTCTTAGGCTTAATAACCACTCAGAACAAACACCGTGCACATATAGAACAGTTGTGCCACATTTACAACAGCAAAAACAAAACATAATATTACATAAGGAGAACTATAAAATAAATACAAAAGTAATATTATATAAGGAGAATTGTACAACAAATACAAAAGTAACTGGACTCCAGATGGTTCAAAGATGCTATGTAAACATGTCATTTTTTATTATGAGTTCACAAAAATAAACATTTAAGAAAAGAGAAGATAATAATAAACCAAAAAAGTGATCAACAGGATAATGACATAACTAAGAACCTATCCGCTACCTGTTGCTAGGCAGATTTTACTTGACCTTGCAACCGCACTGGTGGTTCTTGCAGTGCCTCTGCAATTGATCAAAATCGTGAGTTATTTTGAAACAGATCTGTAGTTGCAGTTCTGCAAGTCGTGACACTCCCAACTGTAAACGCAGAATTTTTATTTTTGTGTGTGTGTATTAACTGGATAGAAAATAACATTTTGAAACACTTTATGAATAAAGTTAAACAAATAAATAAATAACATTCCCAGTTAGGAGTTGAACTAATCCAGACTGCTCATCAGTGTGTGTGCAGAGGCTCACTGCTGTGGACGTGACTACACGACGCTGCTGGGGGAATTGAGAAAGGTTCTGTAATGTAGGTCTATTAGCAAAATGACAGGGAACCTGACCAATAAAATGAGATGTTCACTGAGGGGGCGGGCCTATTGCCTGGCCCTGCTGAGCCTTGTGTAGAAGAGGCTGCAGCGTTCTTACTGAAACGCCATGTTGATGCTGCCAACTAACATGGAGTGGTGAGACATAGAGTAGTGACTAACCCTAACCCAAGGGAGACACACGTTGTGGTACCTCACTGGAAAACCAATAGCTCATTAAGTCTGTGAGGTGTGAGGTGTGAGGTGTGTGTGTGTGTGTGTGTGTGTGTGTGTGTGTGTGTGTGTGTGTGCGTGTGTGCGTGTGTGTGCGTGTGTGTGTGTGTGTGTGTGTGTGTGTGTGTGTGTGTGAGAAATAAGCTGTAGTTTCTGTCTGGTGAAGTAGTTTCTGTATGGATGAAGTGGATGTAATCCCCTAACTTCACAGGTATTGAGTGGATATAATTCCATAATTTCACAGGGATTGAGTGGATATAATCCCCTAACTTCACAGGCATTGAGTGGATATAATCCCATAGCTTCACTGGGATTGAGTGGATATAATCCCCCAACTTCACTGGGTTTGAGTGGATATAATCCCCCAACTTCACTGGGTTTGAGTGGATATAATCCCCTAACTTCACTGGGATTGAGTGGATATAATCCCCTAACTTCACTGGGATTGAGTGGATATAATCCCCTAACTTCACTGGGATTGAGTGGATATAATCCCCTAACTTCACAGGGATTGAGTGGATATAAGCCCATAACTTCACTGGGATTTTTCAGAAAATCATAATTTGTAACTTTTTTGTACCGTTAAGACTCGACAAACTATTATTCCATACAATTTATTTATCAGATGAAGTCAGTGTTTGAAAAAAGGATTATCTGACAATTTTCAAAAATACATTATAGTACCTGGTGAAGATTTGAAAAGTCATTGTTGAAACACTTCAGGAACTGATCAAGCCATTTTTGTAGATAAAGTTGGTTT
Organism: Brachyhypopomus gauderio; assembly: GCF_052324685.1. NCBI lineage: Eukaryota > Metazoa > Chordata > Actinopteri > Gymnotiformes > Hypopomidae > Brachyhypopomus > Brachyhypopomus gauderio. The sequence goes on along the minus strand of NC_135215.1, from coordinate 10,294,782 downwards.
TTTAAAAATGGATTAACAGTTACTAAATGTGTCTTCAGGAAGAATCTATGATCCAAATAAACACTGTGGAGTCCTGGACCCGGAGACCAAACGCCCCTGTACCAGGTCCCTCACCTGTAAGGTGTGTTTCATGTCGCATTACCAGGAACAAGGTTGTGTGTTGTATATGTTCTGGATTCTTGCTCTTCAGTTATATATAGGAGCCAGTAGATTCTTTCCTAGCTGAGGATGATGTCCTGTGTGCAGACCCACTCTCTGACCCATCGCCGCGCCGTCCCAGGGAGGAGGAAGGAGTTTGATATTCTCTTGGCGGAACACAAGGGGCGGGCTAAGGAGAAGGAGACGGGGCAAAAGAAAGAAGCAGTGAACAGCCAATCGACTCGGTCATCCCAGTCACTCAACACCTCATCCAGCCTACTGTCAAGCTGTCAGAATGGCAAGACCACTCCCCCTCTTAAACTACGGCTGGCCAGTGCGCACACACACAGGTATGGAACAACTGAAACAGCCTTTTCTGAATATAGTTCAGTATCTTATTAAGGACCCACTTCTACAGTGTTGATATTATAGGCAGCAAGTGTCTGTAGATATTACACATCAACTCCTCCCTCCTGTCTCTTCTTCTTTCCTTCTGCTCATGACTTCTCATTGGTCTGTGTGTACAGAGGGTGTGGCAGTGGCGGGGCAGAGGTTCTGAGCTCTGCCCCCACATCTGTCCCAGAACTCACCCCCAGCTGCAGCAGCTTTGGTGTGGATGCCCGTATATCCAGCGATGATGGAGAATCTGAGCTTGCGGATGAGATGGAGAAACCATGGTGCCATTACTCTCTACACCATCCACGGCCCCTCAGTGTAAGAACGACATCATGGCCTCCGTGTGAGAGCCTCCTCCCTGAGATCATGGCGGATCAACGCTTGTATCTTCATACAGTTTGATGTAGTTTGACTGGTTTATAGAAACCTTTATAGCAGTTTCTATAAAATTGAAGGGGTCCAACTGCCTCCCTCTCTCTCCCCACCTTTGCTCTTCTCTCCTCTAACACACTTGTGCTTGCGTTTCTTCTTTGCCGCCCTCTGCTGGTCAGTGGTGTGCATTCAGCAGCCGTATAATGGGCCGGAACCACTACGTGTTTGACAGACGCTGGGACAGAGTGAGGATTGCACTACACTGCATGGTGGAGAAACACGTCAGCTCTCAGATGTGGAGGTGAGTGTGTGTGTGTGTGTGTGTGTGTGTGTGTGTGTGTGCTGTAGTAAGAGATGTAGAGATATTCAAAACTGTAGCAAAGTACACAAGGGTTCCAGAGAAACAGGACGTTAGACACAGAGGTCCCTCGTCAGCTGTGCAAGCAGAGTGCTACTAATTTGAAAGAGGAGGAAGCAGTTTAAATATGAAAAAGGAAATGTTGAAATCATCACATTCATTCCACAGGGTTTTAAAGTCACAAGAATGTACATCAGTTATTTTTCTTTGACTTTCCTAATTTCATTGCAAACAAATATGTCATTAATGAAGTGTTCATCAGTATTGAAATGATTTGCCACTGGAAATGAGAAATCCTTTATCCTGAAGGTCTAAAGGACTTCAACAACATGAAGAGCAGACCTTCTCTTGCTGTGCCCAGAAGCTGATTACATCAAGCTGATTACAGATTATACAGTAGAAACTCCCACTGCGTTGCGGGAGGAGTGAGGGTTGATCCTTCTGTCCCTGTCATTTTAGTGTTAATACATGTGGCACATCTCAGCTGGTGTCAGGCTGCAGAAACACAATAAATTTCCAAACGGTCATTTGTCTCCTTCTAACAATCATGTCTTTGATGTGTTTGTCTTGTCTGTAGGAGATTAGTGGAGGATACTTAAGAGATGTGGCCTCTCAATCAATCAATCAAAGTTTATTTGTATAGCGCTTTTAACAACTCAAGTTGTCGCAAAGCAGCTTTACAGGGTTTACAAGGTTAACAATACTATGGGTCCAGAACCCTAATGAGCAAGCCAAAGGCGTCGGTGGCGAGGAAAAACTCCCTATGATGGTGATCATCATAATATTAGCCACTGTATAATATTAGCCACTATTTTGTTTGTAGGATGAGTAGTCGGGACCAAAGGGATTGTTGTTTTAACAGCACGGTTTATAGATCAGTGCGCCCACTCTGAACAGGTAAAACATGACCAAAGACATCATGTGTTTTCTCTGGGAAACTACATATGAACATTCACGTTACAGACACATCTTATTTCTCACTACAAAAGCTCTTATGTCTTATGTAGTCTTGTGTAATGGTCTTATGTAGTCTCATGTAGTCTTGTGAATGCAGGAATTGGAATGTGAAGAATTGTATTACAGATGGGAATGAGAGCCAGAGTTTAAAATAGATAGCTGTACTTAAACAAGCAAACTTCACTGAAACATCCAAAAGGTTGATGGTCAGGCCTGGATGTGCGTGTTCTAGAGCTGGACACAGCATTTGTCCCTGTAAACATACTCTATGTACTTCCCTACAATTTTGAATCTCTCGCTCACTCTCTCTATCTATCTCCATCTATCTATCTCTCTTGTGTGTGTCTGTGTAATGTATGTGCAAATCTCTAATGCAGGAGTGGCCAACCCGCGGCTTGCGAGCCGCATGCGGCTCTTTGCCTGGTTTCATGCGGCTCCCCAGCCGGTCCGCGGGCTCACCTGCACAAACGGGGCGACACACTGCTACATTTTCGTGGTGCGCGGTTTGTTTACAAGCCTATAGCGAGCCGCTAATACTTTTAAAACCAGCGTAGTGGAAAACACGCATTTGACTGTCTTCACAGCTAATAATTTACACTCGCCACCCCCCCCCGCTCAACAAATTACACTTGTCCATGTATGATGTGGCTCTTTGCCGTAACACAGTAAGAAAAGTGGCTCTTGGTCTATGACGGGTTTGGCCACCCCTGCTCTAATGTATAATGTGTGTGTAATGAGCGTGAAAATCTCATGTATATATGTATTGTGTGTGTGTGTGTGTGTGTGTGTGTGTGTGTGTGTGTGTGTGTGTGTGTGTACAGGCCAAACGTTTGGACACACCTTCTCATTCAATGCATTTTCTTTATTTTCATGACTATTTACATTGTAGATTCACTGAAGGCATCAAAACTATGAATGAACACGTGACATTACTTAACAAAAAAAGGTGCAATAACTGAAAACATGTTTTATATTATAGTTTCTTCAAAATAGCCACCCTTTGCTCTGATTACTGCTTTGCACACTCTTCTTCTCAACGAGCTTCAAGAGGTAGTCACCTGAAATGGGTTTCAGGTTTGCCTTATCAGAGTTAATTAGTGGAAGCTCATTGAGGGAATTCCAGTAATCACCTAGGGGTTCAGGACCTAGGGGTTCAGGACCTAGGGGTTCAGGACTGGGTGTGGTTGTTGCCCTCAGCCTTGGACACAGTGTGTATCTGAGTGTGTTTGTGAGAGTGTGTATATGAGGTTGTGGGTGTGTAAGTGCCCTTTTGCTCTGCAATATGCCACCAAACTTCCTGCCACAGCCTGATGATGTCATATCCTGTGTTTGGTAGGAAAGTTCCCCTGGCGGTAGAGAGTGTCGTGAGTGTGTCCCACAGCCTGTCGGAGCTGTCTGCTCTCACGCCATCCCCAGGAGTCCCCGCCCCAGGACACGCCTCCAGCCTTGACGGAGTCTCCATGGTTTCCTACTCCAGCCCTTTCTCCCATAATGGAGCTGGGGTTTTCTGCGTGCGGGACCCAGTCCACACCCCCAAACTGCACCAGACTAAACCGGGAAAGCCAGCGAGAGCCCTGGGGGAAGGGGTGGGGGTCAAAAAGCACAAGCCGCCTCCCACCACAGAAGCCGGCACCTACCGAAAGAATGGGAACGCTTGCCACCCGCAGCCAGGCTCCGCCCACATCAGCAAAGGCCCAGTAACGCTGAGCGGCAGGTGGAAGCCACGGGCAGGCGGCCAGTGCACCCATGACCCTGAGCGGAGCGCCAGTGTGGGGCAGCCCCTGCCCCAGCCAATCACGGCCGACCACGGCGGCCTCTCCTCCCCCTGTGCCCCGCCCTGCGGCTCCACCGAGACCCGCAAGCGCAGGACGGCCAACTCCACCGTCGCAGGAGACAGGCCAGGCAAGGTCACCAAAACGGTGCTCGATGGAATCTTCCGGAAAAGCAGTGCTGGGCTGCTGTCCTCAGTTGCTGACGTTTCCCACAGCGCCCTCCCCTGGTGAGATTTAGCTCTACTGTGAAAGCCAGTCTCAATCCTACAGTAATTCGTACCGAATGAACTAAAATCTAAAAAGCGAGTCTAAAATCTCGCTTTAAAACTTGCCGCGCCCTGTTCACACACACACACACACACACACACACACACACACACACACACACACAAATACAGATGTTCTGTGTGATTCCAGCCCATCACACTCCCCACTTCTCCAGTGTGTGTGTGTGGATCGTAGTGAAGTCCATCATGGGCTGTGTGTGTGTGTGTGTGTGTGTGTGTGTGTGTGTGTGTGTCCTGTCATTTGCCTGTGGGAACAGAGGATTGGCCTCCCCTCTGTCAGTCTGTCTGTCTGTTCCGTTGTTTGTCTGTCCGTGAGGGTTCCACAGGTAATCCCTGCTTCTGCACCGCCTCTGTATAAAGCTCCTCCTACTGAAGGAATTTGGCGAATAGGATGTGCGACTTCTGTTCAAAATGGCTTCCGCTTTGGTGCCCCATCACACGGTGTCCCGTGCACCTGCAGAGTCTTTGGGTGCCGTGAGCTTCCTGGGACGACTGCCGTTTCAACGCCGTGGCCGAGGTGCATGTGAACGGGTCCGTGTGCAGCAGCCATGAGTGCAGACTTTCAAGCACACTCTACTAAAGTGCCCCGAAGTGTTCCAGCCCACGCGACCGGACTGGACCGGACTGGACCGGACCGGCGCAGGCAGCTAAGGGGAAAACCAGCAGACAGACAAAGCAAACCTTTCAACAAGGAAATATTTTATAGATGCATTTTGGCAAGCTGTATTTTTCTAAAGAGAATGAATTCAGGTTTTTGAGTATTTTTTTTGTTGTTGCAAGTGTTTTTGAGGAATTCAGTATCAAGACTTTGTTCCTGAGGAATCCAAGTATCTGAGTTGTAAAGCGACATAGCATAGTGTTGAATTTTGTATAATAATTTATCATTCTTTATTCATTTTCTAACTGACATGAGTAGGGTTCAAGGTTTTCAGTGAAATTATATTTGTATGTCCTTATGAAAGTTTAAGTATTATTATAGAGAGTGTATTGTTGGAGAATGAGTGCATTTCTTTTCTTGTATTTATTGTTAGTATCTCTCAGAGCTAATGGTTAGTATCTCTAATGGAATCGAAAGGTTTCTTACCTGGTCATATTCAGAAGTTCACATCATTTGTAGTGAAGGTCTCAGTATTTCTTTATTTCATCATCCCCAGAGGTGTCAATTCCAGGTTCAGAAAGTAAAAGTCCTCACCAGGATTTTGCTCAAGCTTGCTAGATTTTCTAATTAGTGCAATCCAGGTAAAATTAGTGGAATCAACACAATCCAGGAAGCCTGAGCAAAATCCAGGTGAACTTTCTGAACCTGGAATTGACACCTCTGATCTCTGATCCCAAACCCTCCCAGTCAATTAGTCGCAGAGAAACCTGTGGCCTTTCCAGCAGCAGAACACCAGGCTCTGCAGGAGAAGGTCCAGTGGAAAGAGCACAACAGTGTGAGGCTCAAGGAGGCAGCCATTCCAGCAGTGGGCTCAGAGTTGGCCGTGCTGACCCATATATGGGGGGTGTGGCCAAGCTGACCTGTATGTAAGGGGCGTGGCCGGGCTGACCTGTACCTGAGGGGCGTGGCTGGGCTGACCCATACGCGAGGTGTGCACTGATGATTCATGACGAGTTCTCTCACTGGTCAGGTTGAATAGGATTTTGACATATCTGTCACTTTGTCTTCATCATAATATGCCTGTTTGATGCATAATCCCTGCAGAACAGCACGGTTCCATTTTTTATTTTTTTTTATTTTTTTTACTGATTGTAGCTTTATAAACCAGAATTTATTCAGGGTTGATGATGTTGATTCTGCATCACTAAGAAAAGGAAGCTCCTACCGTTAGAATCTCCCTCCAGAGCAGAATGTTGGACCATGTTACCAGTCCTGATGTCTGTTGTCTGAATCATTGACATAAAATATGTCACTTCTGAGATTATGCCTCCTCCTTCAGTGGACACTTGGAGATCTTTTCAAAGATCTTTAATCAAGCTCTTTGTGATTCATCTCCTGGAGACAGAAGTCCTCTAATTAAACAACCCTTTTTTGCACTTTTGATCCTTCAACAGGAATTTAATGTTTCTATTTATAAGAGTATTGAACATATGATGAGAATCAAAGATTTGTGCAGCTTTCTCACCAGAGGTCTGTGCTGTGTAAAGGCGTAATCTAAGGGGACCATACGTCCTCTTTTTCCTGGATATGTCCTCTTTTTTGGACCTAAAAAATGTGTTCGACCAGGATTCCTAAAATGCCTAAACTGTCCAGGACTTTTCCACAGTCTCCCCTGTGCAGCTGGTCTGGTGTTGCTTTGACCACTCACATACAGTGAGTCCAAGAAGTATTTGATCCCTTGCTGATTTTCTTCATTGGCCCACTAATAAAGACATGATCATTCTATACTTTTAATGGTAGATGTATTCGTACATGGAGAGACAGAATATTAAAAAGAAAATCCAGAAAATAAATCTAAGGAATATATATTAATTGATTTGTATTTCATGGAGTGAAATAAGTATTTGATCCCTTAGTATTCATTAGCAGTTCTGGCTTTTACAGACCAGTTAGACACTCCCAATCAACTTGTTACCTGACCTGAAGCCACCTGTTCTCACTAATCACTTGTGTGAAAAACACCTGTCCACAGAATCAGACAGATCACACAGATTTCAAGTGTCCAACATGGGTAAAACCAAAGAGCTGTCACAGGACCTCAGAGTCAGAATTGTTGACCTTCACAAAGCTGGACTGGGCTACAAAAAGATTAGTAAGGTGTTGGATGTGAAAGTAACAACTATTGGTGCAATTATCAGAAAGTTTAAAGAGTATAACATGACAATCAACAGACCTCGGCCCGGTGCTCCAAAGAAGATTTCGCCTCGTGGGGTGGCAATGATGCTGAGAACGGTCAGAAATCGTCCTGCAACCACTCGGCAGGAGTTAGCAAATGACCTGAAGGCAGCTGGGACCACAGTTTGCAATGAAACAATTGGCAACACTTTGCGCAACAATGGATTCACATCCTGCAGTGCCCGAAAGGTACCCCTGCTGAAGAGAGCACATGTGGAGGCGCGCCTCAAGTATGCCAATGATCATTTGAAAGATGAACCAAGTTATTGGGAGAAGGTTTTGTGGTCAGACGAGACCAAAATTGAACTTTTTGGCCTCAACTCCACCCGCCATGTGTGGAGGAAGAAAAATGCTGCCTATGACCCCAAGAACACTGTGCCCACCGTCAAGCATGGAGGTGGAAGCATAATGTTTTGGGGGTGTTTCTCTGCTAAGGGTACAGGGCTACTACATCGCATCACTGGGAAGATGGATGGAGCCATGTACCGCACAATCCTGAGGGACAACCTCCTCCCCTCTGCCAGGGATCTGAAAATGGGCCGTGGTTGGGTCTTCCAACATGATAACGACCCTAAACATACAGCAAAGGCAACAAAGGATTGGCTCAAGAAACATCACATTAAGGTCATGGAGTGGCCCAGCCAGTCGCCAGACCTCAATCCGATCGAAAATCTATGGAGGGAGCTGAAGGTCAGAGTTGCCAAGCGACAGCCCACCAACCTTCATGATTTAGAGAGGATCTGCAAAGAAGAGTGGGCCAAAATTCCCCCTGGTGTGTGTGCTAAACTTGTGGTTAACTACAACAAACGTCTCACCGCTGTGCTTGCAAACAAAGGCTTTGCCACTAAGTATTGAGTGTGTTTGGCAAGAGGGATCAAATACTTATTTTCCTCATTGAAATACAAATTAATTAAAATATATTCTTTAAAATTATATTCTGGATTTTTGTCTTGATATTCTGTCTCTCCATGTAAGAATACATCTACCATTAAAAGTATAGAATGATCATGTCTTTATTAGTGGGCCAACGAAGAAAATCAGCAAGGGATCAAATACTTTGTGGACTCACTGTACCACAAATGATCATGTATACACCACGCACAGCCATCAACGTGTGTGTGTGTGTGTAGCTGCTTCACAGAAGCACATGGCCAGAAAGAATCCATGAAGTTCACCTTCTGTTTGATCTTTAGTATGATGCCTTATTTCACCCCACCCCTGACTGTTTGGACATGTAAGTCTAATAAAAACCAATGAAGAAAATCTAACACAATTAAAGATGTGAAGCCCCAGAGGTGTGGAAACTGTATTGGCCCCAGAGTCCCAGATGTAGGTCGCACATCTGCCTGGTACATGGTATTTTCTAAAACAGATTTGATGTTGGGGAAACTGCACTTGGTCCACTAAAACTACTGAAAAGTGCCCAGTTCTGCATTTTCATGGCAGCTGGTTTTTCATTCATACTTTATAGATTTTGTAAAATGACTTTTATTTGTAAGGAAAAGCTGAAGAGGGTGAGGTTACCTGGCCAAACAGGTTCTGAAGACCTGGTCCCAGAGTGATAGAAATGGCTGACCAGTCAGCTGTGGCCTTGAACATGCTCAACATCCTTGAGGAAGCTGACCGTCAGAATGAAGGCATCTGGGAATTGTGGTTCATTAGCTTTTATTTTTCTTTTTCCGTTGCATGAAGAGTTTATATGTATATGACCAAAATTTTCTCAGCATTGAAGTACCTAAAGGATGACCCTCAGGGTTATTCCTCCTACTAGATGTAGGGTCACCCAACATTTCATGAGTTCAAGAAGCAGCTGTGTCCCAGTGAGCATGGGATGAGAATGTGCTGTAGAGATCTTATTTTGTTGTTCATTTGTTTGGGCAAGCGAATGTATGGTGCCACATACCAACACAGTTTTCCCAGTTTCTGTGGAAGGTGTTCAGGTGTAGACCAGGAGAGTAGTGATGTGGGAGGTGTTCAGGTGTAGACCAGGACAGTAGTGATGTGGGAGGTGTTCAGGTGTAGACCAGGACAGTAGTGATGTGGGAGGTGTTCAGGTATAGACCAGGACAGTAGTGACGTGGGAGGTGTTCAGGTGTAGACCAGGACAGTAGTGATGTGGGAGGTGTTCAGGTGTAGACCAGGACAGTAGTGACGTGGGAGGTGTTCAGGTGTAGACCAGGACAGTAGTGATGTGGGAGGTGTTCAGGTATAGACCAGGGCAGTAGTGATGAGGGACTTGTGGGTCTGAGTACTCCCAGCAGAGCCTCTGTGTTGTACCTACTCCCTTGATTCCCCTCCTCTTGAGGCGCCTGTGGTGTAGCAGTGGGTGGAGAAGGTGGTGGGGTGTCTGTGTGCTTTACAGGCATCTATGAATCACTGCCCATCAACAGAAACAAAATGGCCTTTAAAAATGGATTTTGGTCTCCAGGAAATTTCTGACATGAGAAAAACTTTCACTAAGAATGTACATCATTTGATGCTTTCAGTGGTCAAACTAAATGTTAGTGGTTGGTTTACTGGGTCCTCCAGTGGCTGTAGAGTCCTGAGCTTGAACCTGCGGGAGCTCAGTGCTGTTCTGCCCCCAGCATCTTTGTTTTTGCCTTCGTACCCTGTCAGGAAGTATTTGTTGCTTATTTAATACGAGGTTTGGGTTTCTGAAGCTCTGAAGCCAGGGGTGTTTTCTAATGAATTTTTAATGTCATTAATCTCAACTTAATTGTTATGACTCAGACAGCAATACAAAAATTGTTCTGCTTTATGTAATACGTGTGTAATATGTGTCTTGGAAAGAAGACCGCAGTCATGTGTGTGGCACAACATGGCTCTAAACCGCAACTCTGAACATTGCTCTGGTTTCAGTCTTTACTCTGGTACGATTCAGTCCTAAACCAGTACTGATATTCAGAGAGTGAAACACGTCTCAGCCTGGATGCCATCTGAGAGTTAGACGGTAGAGTCTGAACGGTGCCTGATCTTAAGATAATCTCCGTGTTCTTGGAAAGCTCGGTCCTCACCTGTCAAACTAATGCAGATGTGTGTGACACGTGTGTGTACGACTGCTTTGCTGAGTTTTGTGAACGTGTTGAAAAAAGGTCCAGTGGCTTTGATTTGAGCATTTGGAGTTCTGAGGGGGGATTCACTTTGTCTACAACCCACAACTGAACCTGATAAAAGTTAAAAGCTTCAAGTGAGGATAGTCTGAAGTCTACAGTTAGCAAGGCCTTATATTTTTATACTCCAAAACACCCCCCCCCCCCCCATCACACACACACACACACACAGGTGTTCATATAAACACTGATACCTGAATTTGTGCGAGCTCTCCTTTGTTCTTCTTCCTTCCTTGTCCTGTAGGCCTGCGCATTAATAGATGTGTTTTTTCAGGTTTGACTGTTTTTGAATTTCAACTGTTACATAAATTCATTTTTACCTGCTTCCGTGTTCTTGGTTTGACTTTTGTTTATCTAAAAGCATCAAGTGTCTAAAAGCTCAAATCTAAATGTAAGTAAAGGTGTAGTGTAGCCGCTGTGTCTCTGATGGCCATGTCCTGTATGAAGGGCTTGTTAAACGTGGATGACGCAGACCAGTTTTTTGCCATCAATCCTGCTTAATGAGTAGCCCAATTATAAACTAGCCTAACAGTAATTATAATTATTTTGTATGACATTTTGATTATTGCAGTTAATCTGATACAGCAGTTGGGTCGTGTGTGGTTGGGAGGATGGCTGCCCACACAGTGTAAGTGGATACATCACCTGCCTAAAACACTTGGAGCAAAGCAAACAGTTAATATAAATTTATTTCACTTTATTAGTATTGCAGCCCTTAGATTAATGGGCTTGCAATCTCTCGCTTTTTTAAATGAAGTATAATGAAGAGGTCGGTGAGTGTCAAAAGTAAACTGTTATGCCCTGACAAACCTAGACGTCCTTCCTCATCTCCAGCGTTTCTTGCATACAGAAGAAATCCTGAAGCTACAGGTTCACCCGTGATCGGATCGGTAGCGTGACCAGTTTTTCTTTACCGGTTGCACAGGCAATACATGTGTGCGCACGTGCTTTGATTAATTCACTTTTCGCGCGCGAATCTGTTTACGGTACCATAGCAACGAAATGATCCACGAGACATCAGCACCTGCACACAGGAAGGAAAGTTAATTTAGGATGGCTTCTCGTGGTTTCGGATCGTGTTTGTATTCACCTTGACGTTTCCCAAAGTAATGAACAACGGAAAACACACGTGCTGCAATGCAGAAATAGGCAAGTGAAATGCCGAGTGTCCGAGAGGTTGCAATACGGTGTTTGAGCTAGCTGATGGATGCAATGCACTGAAATATGTGATGGCTGGCTAACTAGCTAATAAAGTACTGTCCTCGACTGAAACATGCATCCCACTGTTCTCATTCACGTTTAGGAGGAATCAAACGCATTTGTTTTTGTCCTAAATTATAAACATGCCTGCTTTGCATGAGATGTATAACTTGCGTTATCCGTCATGTGATTACACTGGCTAATAATGAATGAGTAAACTTGGGTTTGGGGACTAACCCCAACCCTTTGGCGTGGGGAAATACTCTTGCCTCATGTATAACTTTTTGTTGCACATTTTGGAGCGATTAAAAATGCCAATTAAAGGTAGTTTCATAAGGTGGGATAAATAATCGGAGGTAACCTACATAATGAACGCTGCGTATCTGCAGCCCTCGTGTCGGAGATGGAAAAGGTATGCGCGCGCAATGTGAGAGCACAAACTATGACACTGGTAACCGTCCCTATGTTGCAAAGACTGAACTCTAATCATCCTGAGCAGCGGGACGTCGGCTCGGTTTATTATTCGACAAGTAAAAAGTAAAATAGGCTTTGCAATAGATCGGGATTGACAGATAACTCCGTGCACAAAAGACATCCGCCAAGAGGAACTGTTGTAGGGGAGTCGGAGGCGTAATCAACAACCTCAGCCTGCGAGACGGACGCACACACCAAGTAGCTTTCTGGCCCAAACCAGTTCTGTACTCAACAAAATCGGATTTCACTCGTTGCTTTAAAACCTACACAGGTAAGAACAAGCGCAGGTGAAGCGACATGACTTGCAGGCGTTGTCCGTGGTGGTGGGAGTGGGTTTAAAGGCTGTGGAAGCTTCGCTTTTCCTCCACGAACGTGGTCGTTGTGCAGAAAATGGCGTCATCGCTCTTGTTCTGCCTGAGCGTGGCAGGGAAGGGGCTCGGTTTCAGGGATCCAAACTCGCCTTCACCTCCGTTTTAACATGTTGAAAAGACCCGATTAGATTCAAATTGCTGCTCCTGTCGACCGTGCGGTATCTTTTATTATCATTACTGTAGCGTGTGGTGAAGGGGAATACGCGCAAAGCCGGAAGGGTCACCGGTCCTGTGCGCTAAGCTCTACTTCTTGGGGAAGGTGGCACCGAGTTGCGAAGCGCAGCGTTTTAGGATTCGCACATCTGCGTTTTTTCGCATGTTTTCAAGGTAGCTTGTGTTTCACGGCGAGTCGGTGTGGTTTTGTCGAGCCGTTGACTTTATTTTGCAAGTGTTGTTCATCATCTTTGTACGCCTTTCTGTGGGTCATCCAGCTTTTACGGCGCACTCTCGGCCATGCTGCAGTCGGAGGGGCCTCCACGGTTTAAAAGGTGCATTTCTTTACTCGGGTTTTCCTTCGATCAAGTTAGTCTGATATTTTTGTGGTTCAAAATAATGGCGTTTCGGGGCCGACAATATAACCGTGTAAAGGAGTTTTTGGGGGGAGGAGGGAGGGGGGTTGGGATACTGGGACTAGTGCAAATGTGCCACGAGAACTGAAGTGCCTCGCGCTCCTGTTTGCACACTAGCAGCCGATAAAGTCTGAATGAAGAAGTTCTCCACACAGTCACCTCGGTACCGAGCACCAAACACGAGCGGTGCAGCTGCGCAACGGTGGCGCTGCTTTGCGCATATCTAAGGCTGCTGCTTTTCCACGTCTCTTTTTGTTACGTTACCTCTCCGGATAAACGGAACTTCGGTTAGCCGCAAAGTAGCACAGCAAGCCGTCACCCAGCGGATTCTGTATTCCGACCTGGTGAGTCGAGCTTCCCGAACCTCGCTCGTGTCCACCTCGTCAACTACGTGCATGCGTCCTCGGACGACGTAACGAGGATAATGTGACCAGGTCTACCACGCAGTCCAAACCACATTCTTGATTATGCGAACACGTCGCTGGCTGATGAGAGATAATCATCTATCGAAAAAGTATCAGCAATTGCATGAATCTAAATAAGACTGATTTATAAGAATTAGTCTGAGATTCAGCGTACGGCGTAAGTTTAGTTAGAAGTTGCACAACTACTCTTCCCACAGGATGTTACTTGATGTTGTCCAATATTTACTGCAAACAATGTTTAATTTGTGGGAAAAGTATTGATACGCAAGCCACTCTTAATGTGTCACTAATTTAGTGTCATTTTGAGTCACTCACTCCTTTCTTAAACGCACGAGAGATGAACCCGTACCTAATGGAAACACATCGCTTTAATTCGAGCATCGCTCCTGCACTAAATGCACATGTCGACTAATGTGTCCGTAAGCGTGCAGGATCATTCAGGCTGAGCTTTAGGAGCAGGAGCCCGAGCGACGTTCAGGCTCGTTTCCTGCCCATTGCGCAAGTTGCTCACATGGTTTTTGCAGTCAACGGAAAATTCGCATTTAATTTATCGAAATGTATGCAAATCCAGCGTATGTAAATAGCTTTAATTACAGCGCGCGGAGCTGTACTGTGTCCCGTACCCCGCGCGCGAGTCGGCCGCCCGTCCTGCGCGAGCCCCGCGCGTCAATGCTAGCTACACTGTTTTGCGCGTTAGCTTTTTTAAATGAGCGAACCGAACCGTCTTTTCGCTATTATCCATTAGTTAATATATATGCAAGCAACTTTAGTCTGTCGATACTTTTGCTTATGATTTATAAAACTTTCTGAGACGCTGGAATCCGACAGTTTTGAAAAGAATTCGTACACAGCGTTTGCTTCCTCTGCGTTCACGTGACTCGTGACGTCGTGAATATGCTAATGAGCCGCTGTTATTAAAGACTTTATTGAATGATTACAATATTGTAGTTAAATGTGTAATTGTTAAAAGTGATTCCAAAACATTTAGTTTTGTCGTCTGAGCGCTTTTCCAGGAATGCTGTGTGCCTGTTTCATTTTAATGTCAGTTTACTGTTAATGGGGTGAAAACCATTTGTCAGTTGGCTAACTGTGCTAATAGTGCGGGTTTCCTGTGCTGAACAGTCCAGAGTTTCCATACCGCCTGGTGGCACAAGGCCACAGTCACCTTCACTGTGTGTGGGGTCTGTTCTGTCCCTCGTGTGACAGGTCATAAGACTCGTGTGACAGGTCACAAGACTCGTGTGACAGGTCATAAGACTCGTGTGACAGGTCATAAGACTCGTGCAGCACCTAACGAAGCACTTTCTGGCTTGGTGTTAATGCATGTGAGACACTGGTGAAGGTCTCGTGTAATACCACCATCGTGAGCGTTAAGTAGAAGTTCCTCAGGCAGGTCGTGGTGTTTTTTTTTTTGGCCGTGTGTTGGTCATTGGTGGTAAGCCCCTCTGTCTTAAACTGCATTAATTTGCTGTGATGCTCTGTGATGTGTTCATGAACATCGGCCTTGCTCAAAGATCTTCACGACTAATATCCTGTCCCATCCACTACCTTAATGATGTAGTGCTGTGTATGATCACCTGTATGGTTAGAATATCCAAACTCCAGCTGTTGATAATAAAACTTTATTAATTTTAGGGGGAAACAGATTTTACGGCGTGTAAATATTCTCAGCATTTAAGCTCAGCAGACTTAAGCCAGATGAACCCAAGGGCTTGTGAGACTGTAGGGGTGTGTGTGTGAGGCTGTAGACCCCCCTACAGCATGTGCGAGGCTGTAGGGTGTGTGTGAGGCTGTAGGGTGTGTGTGTGTGTGTGAGGCTGTAGACCCCCTACAGCGTGTGTGAGGGTGTAGGGTGTGTGTGTGTGAGGCTGTAGACCCCCTACAGCATGTGTGAGGCTGTAGGGTGTGTGTGTGTGTGTGAGGCTGTAGGGGTGTGTGTGAGGCTGTAGACCCCCTACAGCATGTGTGAGACTGTAGGGTGTGTGTGTGAGGCTGTAGTGGGTGTGTGTTCAGCTGGTTTCTTGGAGCAGTGCTGTAGTTTGGGTTCTGGTGGTGGTGGTGAGGAGGAGGAGGAGGTTCTTGCACCTCTTCCTCAGCTAAGCAGCTCCATGTATCTGCTAGAGGAGAGTCCTGCATAGCAAAGAGCGATGCACAGCACTCCAGTGAGACCCAGCAGGCACCGTCGGCCCGACGGTTGGGCCCCGGCGTGGGTGGGCCCCGGCGTGGGTGGGCTCCAGTGGACGATCAGGGGCCTCAGAACCCTCCTTGCTGTCACTTGCAGCCACATCCGTATGCACTCTGGGATGTGAAGGATGATCTTTTTAGCTAATCATAGATAATTTTACATTAATGTCACTCAAGTTTCCTGAAGTTCATGTCATGGAACTTCAGTCATGGCCTGGCGGTTAGGGAACTGGTCTTGTGACCGGAGGGTCGTGGGTTTGATTCCCAGACAGGCCATGACTGAGGTGCCCTTGAGCAAGGCACCTAACCCCAACTGTTCCCCGGGTGCCGTACTAGGGCTGCCCACCGCTCTGGGCACGTGTGATCCCCTAGTAATCACTAGTGTGTGTGTGTGTGTGTGTGTGTGTGTGTGTGTGTTCTGACTGCACAGATGGGTTAAAAGCGGAGGACAAATTTCGATTGGGGTGTAAAAATCACAATTAACAAAATATAGCAAAATAAAGTTCTGGTGGAGTTAAAATTAAAGTTTGAGGGTTTGTTTATCAAGTTTCAGATGTTCAGTTTTGTCAGGATGCTGTTTTGGCCAAATCTGATGAAGATTGGTTATCTCAATCTAGTCTTCACTTCTTGCAATGATGGAGATAAGCTGGTGTTGGTTTTCTGGGGTGTTAAGGACTGCTGTGTGAGGTAAACATCATGCTGTGACCTCCGTTCACCGTTAACACACAGTCACAGGCAACATCGTGGGACAAGGTTGTTTACTGTAAGCATTTATTTATTAAGTTACTCACCAGCAGAGGGCACCATAATACACTATTGTGCAGAACTGAATTGATTACGTTATTTTAAATGACTAGTTATTTAGAAAGATCAAACTTAACTCTACACAGATAATCTGTGCTGCAGGTCGTGAGACACTTTTGTAAGGTAGATGTGAGTGTAGGTCATGGAGACCTCAGCTCATTAGAATCTATTTGCTAACTGCAGTTTTGCTTGAATAACAATGTGACTCGGTGGTGAGTGGTGAGATCTCATCTCCTTTTCTCTTTGTGTTTTAGGTGGGATTGTAGGGGGGTGTGTATGTTTTGAGGAGGGGTGAGTAGTGTGTGTGTGTGTGTTTGCAGAAGTGTGTGACAGAAGTTACCTGTGTGTGTGTGTGTGTGTGTGTGTGTGTGTGTGTGTGTGTGTGTGTGTGTGTGTGTGTGTGTGTGTGTGTGTGTGTGTGTGTGTGTGTGGAGGAGTGTTGGGCTTTCCCACTTCTTCAAGGGCAAAGGGGAATCACACACACACACAAGGAGGAGGAGCAGACGGACAGGCAGAGGGGAAAGAATGAAGGAGGGAGAGAGAGGAAGGGGGTGAAGGGGGAGAGAGAGAGAGAGAGGTGTAGCAAATACTTCAAGGGTAATTTCAGAGTTGTGAGTCTGATATTGCTGCTCCGACACGGAATGAAAGCCTGGCGTTCGTCAACAGACATTTACAGTGACAATATCATAACCCAGAACTTTCATTTTTACCGCCTGATTGTGTGATTTGTGTGTGACTTGTGTATTTGTCTGTATTTTGTGTAATTTGTGTGTTAACGGGCCGCCCAATGGAGGATGGGTTCCCTTTTGAGTCTTGGTTCTTCCGAGGTTTCTTCCTATTCCCCACCATCATAGGGAGTTTTTCCTCGCCACTGTCGCCTTTGGCTTGCTCATTAGGGTTCTGGACCCATAGTATTGTTAACCCTTTAAAGCGCTTTGTGTCAACCTGTGTTGTGAAAAGCGCTATACAAATAAACTTTGATTGATTGATTGATTGATTGATATCTGGGGAGGGAGAGAAAGAGAGAGAAAGAGGGGGGGAGGGGTGCTTCACATGGCAACGGTGAACTCACAAAGTTGTAGTTGGTCTTGTGTCCAAGATCTAAGCCTCATGCATCCTTACATTACAGTGTGTCCTGTTGGTTATGGGCTGCTGTCATGTGTCCTACAGCCTTTACTCATTAGTCTCCTCTTGGTGCGCCTCTATAGCGCCACCCCCTGTTTGAGTTTGTAGTGCATTGATCCGGTTTTCTGCTCCCAGCTCTGCGTCAGAAGACATGGCTGATCTCCTGGCAGACGAGCAGTGCAGCAACGAGAAATCCTGCCAGACAGACAAGCCGTGTGTCCACCCGCCCAAAGCACCATCACGGGGTGAGTGTGTCCACCCGCCCAAAGCACCATCACGGGGTGAGTGTGTCCACCCGCCCAAAGCACCATCACGGGGTGAGTGTGTCCACCCGCCCAAAGCACCATCACGGGGTGAGTGTGTCCACCCGCCCAAAGCACCATCACGGGGTGAGTGTGGTCCCCACCTGTGCCAGGTACCACCGCACACACAGACCTGGACACGCGCGCACACACACAGACCTGGACAGACCCCAAAAATGGTGATTAGAGCACAGTGAGAAGTAGCATCCCTACTGTTTCCAGCTGACAGCTCTCCCTCTCTCTATCTCTCTCTCTCTCTCCCTCTCTCTGGGGGTGACTTGTTCGGCCTGCCTGTGTAAGCAGCCTGGATACGAGCTGAGCTGAAGCCGTCTGATTGGCCGGCGGGCTGCTCAGCCACATACTGGCTCGGGGGTTGGAGGGGGTTCCAGAACATTCTGCTTGGGTCTATTGTCCTCCACACAGCATGAGACGGGGGTCTGTGACCCCTGCAGAGGAGGTCAGACTCCGCCCCTTCAGGCTACACACACACACCCCTCTCCAGTGTGAAGTGCTGACACACACGTGTCGTGGTTGAGGTGGGGTTTGACTTCCTTGCTGGTCGTGTTGTGCCTCGCTGGGTGGAGGTTGCCTGGGGCCAGTACGACCAGTATGACCAGCATAGCTTTACTCTGCAGCATGGCTGGGTCTGGTGGTTCTGATTGGAGGGAGCAGAAGTGAAGGGAACGCCAGTCCCCGTCTACAGCAGGAGCTCAATATCACGGCCACAGAGCAGCCGAGCTGCGGTCCGCCGGCATGCTCCTCAGACCTGAAGTAGCTGACTCTGCTTCTACCTGGGTGTAGCAGGAGGTGGGGGTCAACATGGGGGAGTGAGGGTGGAGCTCTATGATGTGAGTGGGTGGAGATCTCTGACATGAGGGGGTGGAGCTTGAAGTGGTGAACAGTACTGTAGGTCTACTGAGATCAACACAGCCCCACACATAATTACATTATTCAATGATTTTCTTGTCTGCCCTGAGACACCACACACGAATACACACACACAAACTCAGAACTGGTGACTTCAGTGGCGTGTTTAAAGAAGTCAGGCGTTTTGCCCGTTTACAGCAAAAGGACAAGCAAATGATTGCTAAATGCTTTGCTGACAATTCCATAACCAGACATTAATGTGGAAAACAACGCCCCCTTGTGGTCACAAGTAATTCCTTTGGCACTAAAACCCTGCGATTATGAACCACTCCGAGACAGAAACTACCACAGATCTGAATCTCATGCTTCCTCTGCGTTTAACATGGTCTCGCTCAACAGAGCAGTGATACGCGTAGCCCCTGGAGATGAGACGCAGAGGTTCTCCTTTCAACAACTATAGGTGAGAGGAACCAGAGTGACTCCACCCTCAGCACCCTCCTCACGCCCGCCAGCGTCTCCCCATCACGGGGCTCTTCCTGTCGGGGCGGGGCTCTTCTACAGGAAACAGGCTCTTCTCGAAAAGCTAAAGAGAAAGTCCTGGGTTGCCATGGAGACTTCACTGCCAGTCTCTGTGGATCCGTGTTTGTGTAGCGTTGAACTAAAACGCAGTTGTGCTTAAGAAAATGTACCTGTGAGTCTTTAATCTGACTTTGGTTAATCCATGACTAACAGATCTTTCTACATCCTGAATCATGTTGTAACTTTTAAAAACGTGGCTTTAATTAATGTGGGTACAATATAAACAACAAGCATGTAAGATAGATATACACGTGTAAGATGTATACATGTGTGAGGAACATGCACATTCATACATCTATATGAGATGCATATCAGTATAATACACATACATAAACATGTGAGTAACATACACATGCACAAATATGTGAGATGCACAAATGTACATACACCCAGGAAGGCAGGAGTATAAACACACACCTTCAGAGTAAACAGATGTCAAATGTAAATATTTGTCTGTCAGGATTGTGTTGTCAAAAATATAGATTAAAAAAAAATGTAAATTGATTCTGAAATGTTGATACCAGTCCTCAGATCCTGTCCACATCACACACAGCTTCCTGTTTGCCACACACACACACACACACACACACACACACACACACACACACACACACACACACACACACACACACACACACACACACACACACATCTTGCTGTGGAGCACAACAGTTTTACTCACACTTGTAATTAAAACTATTCTGTGAAGACAAATGTTGAGACACCCCTGCCCTTCTTGTGTCTGTGTGCTGTCCAGGACTCTGGCTCTGACCCCTTTAATGACTCTGCTGTTCATGAGTATGTTTGTGTTCTGCACTGAATGTATTTAATGTGTGAAATTACTACAACACTTTGCATTGTGCCTTTACTAGGCAGCGCCTGCAGAGGGCAGTAGAGAGTTCCTGTATGGATTTAAAATAGACAGCTTTAATTAGCAGCAGTTTCTTTACTGCCCTCTGCTCGGAAGATGCGTCCTTGTCTGAGACACTAAATAAAACGTGCAGTGTACCATCATCACAATCACGTTTGTACCAGTATGTTTCCACACTAATCACAGTGTGGCCTGGAGGCATCAGCCTGCTGTATGGCCAGAGTATGAAACCGTGTTCATTCTGTG
The DNA here is from genome assembly GCF_052324685.1 of Brachyhypopomus gauderio. Taxonomy (NCBI): domain Eukaryota; kingdom Metazoa; phylum Chordata; class Actinopteri; order Gymnotiformes; family Hypopomidae; genus Brachyhypopomus; species Brachyhypopomus gauderio. Next base: position 10,274,542 of record NC_135215.1, on the reverse strand, counting down.
TTCTAGTGTACAACATTGAACCAGGAGATCCTCCATTGCTACAGAGACAGCTGCACACGTCCAAGTCTGGAATCCACCAGATCATCGAATGCTTCCGTTCAGGTGATGTGTGAGGGGGGGTTTGGTATGGGTGATGTGTGTGTGTGTGTGTGTGTGTGTGTGTGTGTGTGAGGGGGGTTTGGTAAGGGTGATGTGTGTGTGTGAGGGGGGGTTTGGTATGGGTGATGTGTGTATGTGTGAGGGGGGGTTTGGTATGGGTGATGTGTGTGTGTGAGGGGGGTTTGGTAAGGGTGATGGCGTGTGTGAGGGGGGTTTGGTAAGGGTGATGGCGTGTGTGAGGGGGGTCTGGTATGGGTGATGGCGTGTGTGAGGGGGGTCTGGTATGGGTGATGGCGTGTGTGAGGGGGGTTTGGTATGGGTGATGTGTGTGTGAGGGGGGGTTTGGTATGGGTGATGTGTGTGTGTGTGAGGGGGGGTTTGGTATGGGTGATGTGTGTGTGTGTGTGTGTGTGTGTGTGTGTGAGGGGGGGTTTGGTATGGGTGATGTGTGAGGGGGGGTTTGGTATGGGTGATGTGTGTGTGTGTGTGTGTGTGTGAGGGGGGGTTTGGTATGGGTGGTGTGTGGGTGTGTGTGTGTGAGGGGGGTTTGGTATGGGTGGTGTGTGTGTGTGAGGGGGGGTTTGGTATGGGTGGTGTGTGTGTGTGTGAGGGGGGTTTGGTATGGGTGGTGTGTGTGTGTGAGGGGGGGTTTGGTATGGGTGATGTGTGTGTGTGTGAGTGGGGTTTGGTATGGGTGATGTGTGTGTGTGTGTGTGTGTGGGGGGGGGGGTTTGGTATGGGTGATGTGTGTGTGTGTGAGGGGGGGTTTGGTATGGGTGATGTGTGTATGTGTGAGGGGGGTTTGGTATGGGTGGTGTGTGTATGTGTGAGGGGGGGTTTGGTATGGGTGGTGTGTGTGTGTGTGTGTGTGTGTGTGTGAGGGGGGGGTTTGGTATGGGTGATGTGTGTGTGTGTGTGAGGGGGGGTTTGGTATGGGTGATGTGTGTGTGTGTGTGAGGGGGGGTTTGGTATGGGTGATGTGTGTATGTGTGAGGGGGGTTTGGTATGGGTGGTGTGTGTGTGTGTGTGTGTGAGGGGGGGTTTGGTATGGGTGATGTGTGTGAGGGGGGGTTTGGTATGGTGATGTGTGTATGTGTGAGGGGGGGTTTGGTATGGGTGATGTGTGTGTGTGTGTGTGTGTGTGTGTGTGTGTGAGGGGGGGTTTGGTATGGGTGGTGTGTGTGTGGGGGGGGGTTTGGTATGGGGTGTGTGTGTGTGTGTGTGAGGGGGGGTTTGGTATGGGTGGTGTGTGTGTGTGTGTGTGTGTGTGAGGGGGGGTTTGGTATGGGTGGTGTGTGTGTGTGAGGGGGGTTTGGTATGGGTGATGTGTGTGTGTGTGTGAGGGGGGGTTTGGTATGGGTGATGTGTGTGTGTGTGTGTGGGGGGGGGGGGGGGGGGGGGGTTTGGTATGGGTGGATGTGTGTATGTGTGAGGGGGGGTTTCGTATGGGTGATGTGTGTATGTGTGAGGGGGGGTTTGGTATGGGTGATGTGTGTGTGTGTGTGTGTGTGTGTGTGTGTGAGGGGGGGTTTGGTATGGGTGGTGTGAGTGTGTGTGTGTGTGTGTGTGAGGGGGGGTTTGGTATGGGTGGTGTGTGTGTGTGTGTGTGAGGGGGGGTTTGGTATGGGTGATGTGTGTGTGAGGGGGGGTTTGGTATGGGTGATGTGTGTGTGTGTGAGGGGGGTTTGGTATGGGTGATGTGTGTGTGTGAGGGGGGTTTGGTATGTGTGTGTGTGTGAGGGGGGGTTTGGTATGGGTGATGTGTGTGTGAGGGGGGGTTTGGTATGGGTGATGTGTGTGTGAGGGGGGGTTTGGTATGGGTGATGTGTGTGTGTGTGTGTGTGTGTGTGTGTGTGGGGGGGGGGGGTTTGGCATGGGTGATGTGTGTGTGTGTGTGTGTGTGTGTGTGTGTGAGGGGGGTTTGGCATGGGTGATGGCGTGTGAGGGGGGTTTGTATGGGTGATGGCGTGTGAGGGGGGTTTGGTATGGGTGGTGTGGAGGGGGGGGGTTTGGTATGGGTGATGTGGTGTGGGGGGTTTGGTGTGGTGTGAAGGGGGGTTTGCATGAGGGGAGGTGACCTGCAGTACTAACATCTTCAGTGTGGCTATATGCTGCCCCCTTTTGGCCTTTTACAGGTACTACACAACTGAAGCACATCCTGCTCAAAGAGGTGGACACCATTTTTGAGTGCAAACTCTGTCGGAGTCTTTTCCGTGGCCTTCCAAACCTGATCACACACAAGGAGTTCTACTGCTTCTCCAGGTGTCCTGATCCCGAAGGTTAGTCTGGGTTCAGGTCTAAATTGTCCTGCAGTCTATCATTGGGTTACTGTCATTAGATGCATATAACATTTAATGAACAGTAGTAGATACTTTCCCCCATGGTGCCTGTTCGACTGTGGTTATGTAGTTCCAGCAGTAGTGGATGACGTGAGGACTAACGGAGCTCTGATTTCTGCTGTAGATGCCAGTTCCTGCCTGTCCCTGCCTGGTAAAGACCTGCTGGAGGCCATTTACCCCCCAGACTCTCCGCAGTACGTAGTGACACTGGAGCCCATAGAGAGCAACCAGAACGCCATGTTCCAGCAGGTGACCAGTGAGGATGGCACAGACCTCCCGCCTCAGAGTCACAGCTCCGCCCACAGCTCCACCCACAGCTCCGCCCACAGCACCAGCAGCCTACAGGGACCTACACAGGCCCAAGAGGAGGACGGGGGAGGGGTGGACAGCGAGAGCGAGGATGGTGATAGCGAGGCGGAGGAGCGGGAGGAAGGTCGGAGAGAGGAGCGGGCGGAGGAGGCGGACGGAGACGACGGAGTGGTCCTGGACGGCGAGGAGGACGAAGAGGAGGACAGCGACGAGGACAGCGACGAAGACGAAGAGGAGGGGGAGGTGGGAGCGGAGAGGGAGGAGGGGGAGGAGGCGGAGTGCGGGGAAGACGTGGGCGACGTGGTCATCACCTGCTGCCTGTGCGGGAAGGACTTCAGCACGCGGCGCGGCGTACGCAGGCATTGCCGCAAGATGCACAGGAAGCGCATGGAGGAGCTGCGCCGCTTCACGGAGACGCGCACCGTCCCCATCAGCCTGCTGTCCGTGGTGAAGGACCGGCAGACGGGCCAGGTCCACCCGCCCTCCCTCGACGGCAGACGCTGCCCCATCTGCTTCAAGACCTTCGCCACCAAAGCCAACGTCCGCCGACACTTCGATGAGGTGCACCGGGGCCTCCGCCGCGACCTCATCACCCCCGACATCGCCACCAAGCCGGGCCAGCTGGACACCCCGCCCCCCCGCCACGGACCCATGTCCATCGTCCCCAGGACCATGTCTCTCATTCCCCACTACAACCTGGAAGACTGCAAGTGTCTCCTGTGCAAGAGGACCTACAGCTCGCAGGCTCGGCTGAAGAGGCACATGCGGGTCGTGCACAAGATCAACGCGGACGGGTCGTCTGGGGGCGGGGTTAATAGGCCGCGGGAGGCGGAGCCCAGCGGGGAGGGGCGTCTGCGCGCCAGGCTCAAATTCACGATGGGTTTTGACTTCAAGAAGCTGTTCTGCAAGCTGTGCAAGCGTCAGTTCAGCTCGCGGCAGAACCTGGCCAAGCACATCGAGCTGCACACGGACAACGGCAGCGACATCTTCATCAAGTTCTACCGCTGCCCCATCTGCCACTACGAGTCCCGCCGCAAACGGGACGTTCTCCGCCACGTCACCGTGGTGCACAAGAAGAACACGGCCTACCTGGCCAAGATCCTGCCGGTGCTGGAGAGCCGCGCGGTGAAGAAACCCGCCGAGGCGGTGCTGGCCGCGCACACCCAGGTCAAGGCGGATGTCAACGGGCAGCACAACGACCACGCCCCCTCTCGTCGGCACGACCCGGCCGCGCCTTCGACCGCCGTTACGCGCAAACAGAGCATGTTCACGCGACGCGGTCAGAGCTCCAATGGTTCCCACCAAGAGGACGTGCATGACAGCAGCGAGGTGCGGGTCACCAAGAACTTCTCGCTGCACGCCTGCGACATGTGTGGCCGTGCGTTCGCTAAGAAGGTCTACCTGGAGTCGCACAAGAGGAGTCACCGGAACGTGGCCCACAGCGAGGGCAGGACAGCCGGCGTGAGCACGCGCTCCAAGTCCCTGCTCTGGTGAGGCTGCACCTGACACCTGCCCTACCCTGCCCTGCCCCGACACCTACCCTACCCTACCCTGCCCTGCCCCGACACCTACCCTACCCTGCCCTGCCCCGACACCTACCCTGCCCTGCCCCGACACCTACCCTACCCTAGACCTGTCCCTGCCCTGACACCTACCCTAGCCTAGACCTGCCCTGACACCTACCCTAGCCTAGACCTGCCCCGACACCTACCCTTCCCTAGACCTGCCCCGACACCTGCCCTACCCTGCCCTGCCCCAACACCTACCCTGCCCTGCCCTGACACCTGCCCTACCCTACCCTGCCCCGACACCTGCCCTGCCCCGACACCTACCCTGCCCTGCCCCGACACTTACCCTGCCCCGACACCTGCCCTACCCTGCCCCGACACCTACCCTGCCCTGCTCCGACACCTACCCTGCCCTGCTCCGACACCTACCCCACCCCTACCCTACCTTACCCTGCCTCAATATCTACCCTACCCTAGACCTGCCCCTGCCCCGACACCTGCCCTACCCTACCCTGCCTCAACACCAACTCTAAACCTGCCTTGCCCCGACACCTACCCTACCCTAGACCTGCCCCGACACCTACCCTACCCTAGACCTGTCCCTGCCCTGACACCTACCCTACCCTAGACCTGCCCTGACACCTACCCTAGCCTAGACCTGCCCCGACACCTACCCTAGCCTAGACCTGCCCCGACACCTACCCTAGCCTAGACCTGCCCCGACACCTACCCTAGCCTAGACCTGCCCCGACACCTACCCTACCCTAGACCTGCCCCGACACCTACCCTACCCTAGACCTGTCCCTGACACCTACCCTACCCTAGACCTGTCCCTGCCCCGACACCTACCCTACCCTAGACCTGCCCCGACACCTACCCTACCCTAGACCTGCCCCGACACCTACCCTACCCTAGACCTGTCCCTGCCCCGACACCTACCCTACCCTAGACCTGCCCCGACACCTACCCTACCCTAGACCTGTCTCTGCCCCGACACCTACCCTACCCTAGACCTGTCTCTGCCCCGACACCTACCCTACCCTAGACCTGTCTCTGCCCCGACACCTGCCAAGGAGTCATCCTCACATCACGCTGTAATGGGGTGACTGGAGAGATCCTGCACTGCCATGTGGAGCAGGAGGGGAGTGTGTGTGTGTGTGTGTGTGTGTGTGTGTGTGTGTGTGTGTGTGTGTGTGTGTGAGTGTGAGAGTGTGTGTGTTTGTCGGCTCCTCCATGTCCTTGGACGTGGCCCTTGTCTTGGACAGCTGTTGGTCACACTGTTCTGCTTGAGGGACGGTGACACTGTGTGTGTGTGTATGTGTGTGTGTGTGTGTGTGTGTGTGTGTGTGTGTGCGCGCGCGAGTGCACGTGTGTACGTGTGAGTGAGTCACATTTAGGATGTGCTGATCTCCCAGCACAGGAGACCATAACCCCCACCCCTCTCCTCCCCTTCACACACACATCCCCCCCCCCGGCTTCGTGTTTATTGATTCCCCTCCGTCTGGCCGACGATGGCCTTGGGTGGTCAACGCTCTCTGCTGCCTGCTGGGGGCGGACAGTCTGCCTGCCTCTTGGAAGGTGGTTGGAGCAAACAACACACACTTGATCATCACTTAGTCACGGTCTGCCTGTGGCCCAAAGTTCCCGTGGGGGCTCTCGCCACAAAAGAGACGGGACTGTGTTTAAACTAGGCTAATTGACCACTTAGCTATCTCACAGCTGTCTCTCTCTCTCCCTCCCCTGCTCTCTCTCTCTTTCTGTCTATCTTTCTCCTCTCCTGCTCCCTTTAGATGAGGTCCTGAGGTCCTGGCAGTGATGATGAGTTGGAGGATGTGAGTGACGCTGCTAATAATCTCAGAGATGATCTGGATGAGACCGACAGATGGAGATTCACTGTATATACTTGACTGTACATACGGCAGAACTGGTTCACATCTTTGACTTTAAAAACACTGTTTCAAACCAGTGAGAATGGAACAGCATAACCTTTCATGTCAAGTGCATTTTGGCCTCCAGGTAAGGGGTGGGGCCTCTTCATTCGATCAAGCCTTCTGGGCTGTTTGTGAATGAACTCTAGCAGAGGGTTGATCTTCTGCACAGTCCTTGGAGAGAGGATCCCTCTCCGCCCGTCCATGGACCTCTCATCCAGCTCACCAGAGCATTGATCTCACCCTGGCGGGTGGTGGTGTGGCCTGGCGGGTGGTGTTGTAGTCCAGGTCTACACGTGCAACAGTGAGCCTCCAACCACGCGGTTCTCATTGGTATTCAATGCAAGCGTTTGGGGTTGCATCTACACCCAGTTCTTTTCTTTATTACTGGAGGATGACATGTTCTTATGACTCGAGACCACTGGAATGTTTTATATATTGCTGTGCCCTAACACTAAAGTACAGCTGCTGCGATTTTTTTATTTGAAACCTGTATACCTGAGGGAATGTTCACCCTCGACAAACTGGCATGTCAAACAAAGAACCCATTTCTGAATAATATGTTAAACCTTCTGAATAATGTTATACCTTCTGAACAATATGTTATACCTTCTGAATAATGTTATACCTTTTGCAGCTCAAAAATGAAAAAGATTCCCATCGTTTGAGTTGTTGAACTGTTTGATACAGAGACGTCGAGACCAGGATGAATTTGGCATCTTATTAATTCGGTGCATTTGCACAAGATGCTCGTCTCGGACAGCACGCGCAGGTGTGCGCCTGAACCAAGGGCTCCTGGCATCTCACCAGACTTTACGTTTAATGTGTTGACGAGGATGGGTAATGCTGAAGGTATAACATTACAGGCCAAATGAATGTATTCAATTATGAGTTTTGGTTTAACCCTAATAAAACAGAAACTGGAATTCTGGGGTCGCATTTGTTATTAGTAGATTGTCCAGCGTTTCCACAGGCAGCATTTCGCTTCTCTTGCTGGTATCGTTTTATTCCACATCAAACGTGGAGCCGGTCCAGGTGAGCTTGCCCTTGCGCGCGGTCGTCACCAGAGGGCAGCAACGCTCCACGGAGGCAGGACCGCGTCTTGAACTCCTTCCCGTAGTAAAGTGGTATTGAGCGGTACCGTTTCACCGCTACGCAATGTTTGTCACACGCATTGTTTTTCTTCGTGCATTACAGCGCACTCTGACGGGGTGAATCACGATCCTGGGTATCTGGCTTTACTCCAAATTCTACCCGAGATGTTATAGCACTTGGATAAAGTAGCATTTAATTACACCAGTCCTAAGAAGGACACAATCAGAAGGTAAATTAAATTATTTAGGATTCTCGACGTTTCCCGCACCGACGCATTTCAAATTTTCCCACATGCAGTGTGACGTAAAGCGAGTCCAGGTGTGAGCGGCGTGTCTCCTGCCAGCCGCGCACCAATGCAAGTGTTAATAAAAGAATTACCATCAAGTAATGTTCTATAGTTTGACGGCGTGACTCTTTACTGGGGGGAAGAGGGTGGGGGTAGGTGATGGGGTGTAGGGTGGGGGGGGGTGTCGCGACCAATCACAGCAGCGCAGGATATTTTCGTGATTCGCTCGCGCTGAATGCGCTGTTCTTTTCAGCACCAAGGCGCGTGCACAACGGTGAACAAACGACAAACATCATCGAAGACTCCGAATAAGGTAGGTGTGGAGACGCGCTGTACTTCTGTATCAGAAGTGTCTTACTTTTAAGAAAAAATCGGATCTCTCCGCGGATTTTGCCTCACGCCCCCCCGCGTATGTCTGACAGCTGAAGACGAACGCCTGTTTGATAACAAAACCTCCTGTATTGATCCGCTATAATGTTGTATGTGCGTGGACGGTGTGTTGATGGACAGGGCGAGTTCCTCAGGTCCGCAGTAAAGTTGGATGACCCCACAGGAATGTAGACACACTCGGTCTAGCTGTTGTCATTTGCTAGTAGTAGATGTAATTGTATTTCATAAAATTGTTTTACACCGCAGAAATGGGTCAATGCAAAACTATCTGTTTAAAATTTTCTCTAACTGTTGTAAAATGACCATCAATGTATACGATGCAAGACAAAACGCAAGTGGGGGGAAATGCGCAAATCCTAAGCTCATAAGAGGTTACTATAGTGCAGAATTATAATTTTCGCTCTATCGTAATGTAAAAAATTAGATTTGCTTGTATTCGTTGAATATAACGGTCCTTAAAACATGAAGTTTCGCCATAAAACTTACTGGTCATTCACGTCAACGTGGGGCGTAGAATTAAATCAGATAAAAAGGCGCAACAGAATATAAAAACGTTTTAGGCTGCAACAACTGTTAAAGTGATGGGAAACCTGAGGGGAAAGAGGAGGTTGAAAGCTATCGCTGTCTGCGCGAAGCAGTTGGCTCCCCAGAGATCATTCCTCCTGGAGAACATATCATAGGATGGCCAGAAGAAGATGGCACTGTTTGACACATACCGATACTTGTAAATTAAAGAAATGAAGACGAGGGGTAGAAGAAATGGCGCACACTTCGTTTGCCACGGGAGCTCCAGTGAGTCGCCAGCCCTCCGTCACTTACAACCACCGATAATGACGGAAAATCTTAAAGTCTGTGCCTGCAATCAGTTCGATGTCATTAGTGAAAGCAGAGGTGTTTGGTTTATTTCGCTTCATCACAGACAAATGTTAGTTTCATTTTATGCAACAAAAGTAAGGGGAAATTAAAACTTAATAAACATCGTATCTTCGTAACTATGTTGTACTAAATGCACCGAGTCTGGCGTGTAGATAGTGGTGTATCGTGAGAGTTGGATTTAAATGTTTATTGTGTCTCATTAACGGGGTAGGCAGCGAGCTTTGACGCGTTTTGACGTGGCGATACTGACCGAAGGAGGCACGTGTGGCGCGAGGACTCGTGCCCGTGTGGAGCGGCGTGTTGCTGGTCAGTGTCACTGGTCAGTGTCGCTGCTGTGGCGCAGGGACGCCGCAGATTGCGCACGTCTCCTCGATCTGAACGCTGCGCAAACGCGGACGTGGCGGGGAGGCCATGCGTAATGAGGCAATTCACTCTACGGATAATAAGGACAGGAGAGAAGGAAACGGTGGCGGAGCTTCATTCTGTAATTTTCACAGCGTTCCAAGTGTGTAGTTACGCTAAAACAACCTAATCTGAAACCCGATTGCTGCCGTCTCGAGCTTCTGAAGACGTCTCACGATCATGCCTGCTGGTCCGGTTTGGTCACGGTCATTCACGCTAGAGAAGGTTTGACAGCGCAGTAAACCCCAACCTGCACGATCCAGTCAAATGTAGAAAATGTCTGACCGGCAACCGATGGCAAACATCAACAAGACAAATAAAACAACAGAAAGAACGACTGCCTCTGCCTCACGACTTGTAGTAAATTTAACCAGCATGTTCTTGTGAAACTTCAACAATCGAGCACAGGTTGACCTTCACCATCAGAGTGTTGAAAAGAAAGCGTAACATTAGTGTGGCCTGTTTGAAGACGAAAGCTTTCAGTGGATTGACAGGCCATTTATGAGCACCGCGCCAGTCCAGATCACAAATGAGTAGCATATGGTGGATTACTACAGACAATAATCTCAATTTGTTTCCCTCTACAAACAAGTGTTTCCGACTTCGAAACACTGTTGAATTCTTCAATTTCATCTTGTTAACAATATAAGTGAGATTTCAGTCAAGTATAGAGAAAAGAATTAAAATGATTGCCGGTGCTTGTGAATATGAAACAGATGCAAAAAGAGAACAAGTCTGAACAATTCTGCAGATTCGTTTTTATCTTGGTTTAATGGGCAGTTGGTGTCTGATGGGTTCATAACACCAGAGCTCATAAGACCTGTGGGAGTTTCCTCCAAATAATGAAACAGGACTTTTCTCCTGTCAGCGGTTCTCCTTCCTGTCACGGAGACCTTTCATCACACTAATGGATAGATTCTCATTTACTGCGAATGAGTCTGGTAAGCGTTGGCTTTTGATATGAGTTTTGATATGAGGCTGGAATGAAGTAACGCTTCAAATAGAACTGTGTTGTTGCTGGTTTCCTGTGAGGTGGCCATGTCTCTGACGGGTTTCCTGTTGTCTCTTCTGCAGGCTTGGCTGTGAGGTCACAGAGGATGTGAGGTCACGGCAGGACGATGCAGAGAGACACCTGACACGGCATTGTCCCATTGTCCCACCCCTCCTGTACTGTCCCCCCCCCCCCTCCCCCCCCGTGACGTGTATTATAGACATATGTGGAGCACTAACCCTCACAACGCCCCCCCCATGAAGGGGGTGTGGCTTCACCATTAACTGGACGATCCAGCGTACTCCCGCGATTATTCCCATTGGTTAATCTACTGGGATCTACTGGGATCTACTGGGATCTACTGTTCTCCGTCCTTGCAGCGTAACTATGGCAGTAGGATCTGCTCGGGTGCTGTGCAGACTCCTGCTCCTCCTAACAACGCAGCTTTGCTGTTGGCTTCCGTCCATCTGTCAGCGGGTGGAGCCTCTATCAACCGAGTACGCCCACTCCATCCGCCTGGACGGTGACATCATCCTGGGGGGGCTGTTCCCCGTGCACTCTCGAGGGGCGCAGGGCGCTCCGTGCGGGGAGCTGAAGAAGGAGAAGGGGATCCATCGCCTGGAGGCCATGCTCTTCGCCATCGACCTCATCAACAAGGACCCCGAGCTGCTTCCCAACGTGACGCTGGGGGCCCGCGTCCTGGACACCTGCTCGCGGGACACCTACGCTCTGGAGCAGTCCCTCACCTTCGTGCAGGCGCTGATCGAGCGGGACGGCTCCGACGTGCGCTGTGCCAACGGTGACCCGCCCGTCTTCGCTAAGCCCGACAAGATCGTGGGTGTGATCGGCGCCTCCGCCAGCTCCGTCTCCATCATGGTGGCCAACATCCTGCGGTTGTTCAAGGTAGGGATGCCTCGGGACACCACGTCCCGCCGCTTTGTTTGGTCTGCACATGTGCATCACAGTTCTTATGTCATGTAAAACCGTCTCATCCGCCTGACGGTTACGTGACTAAACCCTCTCTCCAATTTGAAGTAGTCTCGCCGCGTTTGTTTGATATGTGTAAGAGCACTTTGAGGTTGTGAAGGCTGCGTGAGAGCCTGCAGGTCTCTCGTGGGCGTCCCCAGGTGCACGACGGGCTGCAGGTTACTCTGCCTCACTGCATGCGGGGAGAGAGCCTTTGCCCCTGGGCGGATATTTGTGCCGAGGCCAATTCGCCTGCCCCTGGATATTACAGGACCAAGTCTGACTGGCCGTTAAACCCGGACGCCCGGCTATCCTCAGCTCGGCAAACAGATAAAGTTCAATTATGACAACCAATTAAAAAGCAGTCAGTCTTATTGAGAGAGGGACACGCGTTGGTATTGTGTTGCTTACAGGAGGGTGTGGAGCTGCTGGTCCATCTTGTGTAAATGTGTTCGGCGTGAGAGTCACACGTGGCCTTACGGCCACTGAGATACCACTCCGCGGGGGGCTGAATGCTGAAACTCACACTCCTCACAAAGACAACAGACAACACCACGGCCCCAATTACCCACAGGCCATTAACGAGGGAGGCTCACTGGGAGCCTTCGTTAGCTGAGCAGGGTGGGTGGAGATCTCTATGTGTAATGAATGCTGACTGTGACACGCCTGCCCACGGGGCTCCTGCAGGCCAGCACAGCCACCAGGCCTCACGCCACACTGCAGCAAGAACACGTCTCCACTGGAACATACATGCCTGAACCTGTGTGTGTGTGTGTGTGTGTGTGTGTGTGTGTGTGTGT